>NW_026068313.1:298700-307917 GCF_014885135.2 Alexandromys fortis
AATAAAGAAACTGCCTAGGCCCCTTGATAGGCCCACCCTTAGGTGGGTGGAGAAAACAGAAGAGAATTCTGGGAGAAAGAAGCTTAGTGAGAGAGTCGCCATGATGCTCCCACTCCAGACAGACGCAGGTTAAGATCCTCTCTGGTAAGCCAGCTCATGGGCTACACAGAATATTAGAAATGGGTTAGAACAATATGTAAGAGCTAGCCAATAAGAAACTGGACCTAGCTGGGCCAGGCAGTGTTTGAAAGAATACAGTTTCCGTGTAATTATTTCTGGGTATAAACTAGCCATGCGGGCGGCTGGGTGCCGGGGACGCAGCCCTGCCGCTCCTATTTCAACATAAATTAATGATAGAATTTGCCAAAAAAAAAAAATACATTGCCAGAGGACATTATGAAGATAGTGTTCAAAATATTTATTATAATGTCTTCTGGCACAGAATTAAAATTAATTATATGTTGCTGTTGACTTGATTCATAATACTCTCTGAAAGTAACTCTAGGAAAGGTTAGTAATAAAATAGTTTTAATTACTTCAGTGTGCACTTGATGGACAGTTACTTAAGAAATATTGACATACTGCATGTCCCTGAATTTCCTTGGAACTAAAAAAGTATAGCTAAGTTTCTTAAAGCTAAGTTTCTTCTTTAAGGCAAGTCCTCATCAGTGATTCACATTATGCAAGTAGATTATCAGGTTAACCCTTGCTTATTCACATTAGTTTTGTATGACTTTCAAGACTGCATATGGTGTACATATAATCAAAATAAAATTCTGATAAATATCTGCACATTCTATAATGTGCAGATTTGTTAGTATTTTAAAAGTTGAACAGTATCACTGTAAATCTCAGTACATAATACATTTATTATATACCAAAAAATTATATGTCACTGACAAGTATTAGATTGAACTATGTATGGAATACCATTTTGTTTACTATATAAACCAAATATTGTTAATTTAATATGAATACAAATTAATAAAATTTCAAACCTTTCTTAGTAAAATTTTTGCTCAGTGAAGACAATATGACCATAGAGTATACATACACATAATAAAATTATTATTACAGCCAGCAAATAATCACAACTATCTGTTCAAATCATTATTGTTATCTTATGATGAAGGAAACTGAACCAATTTTAATGCAAATAGTTATATATAAAATAATAACTTCTATCTGCCTAAATCATTATTGTTATCTTATGATGAAGGAAATTGAACTAATTTTAATGCAAATAGTTATGTGAAATGCCTCTCAAAACCTTCCATTTTACAGAAAATAAGTGTCTTTTTCTTTAAAAATTGGTTCATTGAACTGATAAACAAATCATGATTCATAAGTTGTGTTACACGAATTAAGACTTTCTTATGACAATTTCAATTTGTGAAAAATGAGATTTAAAGTTAATTGCACCAAATCACTACGAAGGAAAATTTCAGTTAGTGTTCTGTATTAATATTTTTTCTAAGATATATAATTCTTATTTAAAAATAAAAAAAAATCAGCTAGAATCCTAACACTGGTTTTCAGAAATATATTTAGTGAATTGTCATGATGGAATACAATTATACTTCCCACCATTACTTTTTAATATAATTTTTTCCAGAGATCAAAATCAGCAGTTGAATGCTTTAGGAATCAATGGGAATATTTTATGATATTTCCAAATCCTCCTTCTATATTCTCAAAGTCAACATTTTTTCTAGCAGTCCATCATCATGAACTTCACGCATCTTCAAATCCTTTCTTCCATGTCTCTAAATCTGCTTATTCAAATGCTTGCAGTTCTAGTCTGTAAAAGGCCCTCAAATCATTATTTATCTCATCATCCTACCTTCCAATGCTTTTCACTTTAAAATTTTACCAGATTTAGATTTATAAATCTGAAAAGTTCACATTTTTATAACTTTATAGAATTAAATAAAATCTAGTATAATGTACAAAGAACTTTAATAAGGGCTCTAAGATATTATTCTAAATCCATGTCCTGATGATATTATAGTCTTGGCAAAAATGAAACAAAACAAAATATCAATAACTGCAGTCAAGTCAAACTATCTTGGCATATANNCACTATCTTCACTGAATATTTGTATTTACTATAGTTAAAAGAACTAATGTATACCAATAAATAGTAGAGAAGTTTCCCTTAATTTTAATCAGGATTTTATGCAATGAAACATTTGACTCCACATTTTCATCTTATAAGATTTATTTATCTTTAGTCAAATGTATGAATATTTACCCTTCATATATTGTAAGTGTGACAGGTTCCCATAGAGGTCAAAACACAATGGCAAATTTCCTTAAAATTGAATCTCAGACCATTTTGAACGGCCATATTATTCCTGGGAATCCCTGCAAGAACAGCAAGTATTTTTAACACCTTAGCCCCAGCCCCAGACTCTGAAATTATTCATAGCTTTCTTAAAATGTATCATATATTCTATGATATTTGAAGTCTTCACTCTATCTTTGGTATTATTTATTCCAAATATTAGCTAGTATATCTATACTAAGTATGATCTAAGCGTGCAATTACATTCAAAAAATTGAATGTGGGTTTCAATTTGCCAATAATTTTACAGTAAAATATGGTATTTTTAAATGTCTATTAATTATCATAAGAGTTATATTAGAATATAGCTGAATAAATTGTACAAGCATATTCTCTTAAATAAATAGTGCAAATAGATCATTGGCAGTAGATAACATTTTAATATATGAAAATATATGGAGAATATACTTTAAATAAAATTCATTAAAAAAAATTACCTGGCAGTAGAAATCATTTTGAAACTGAAAAACTGATCTTGAATAAATTACAGTATCATCAGGGGAAAAATAATTTTGTTTCCCAGCATAACATTATATGGATTATATAGTAGGTAATTATTTTCTTGGTTGGAAAACTGGGAATTAGACATTCAAATATTCTAAGCCATCTCAGAATTACTAGGTGAGCTAAACCCCAGTGTAAAGGTAGTATTTACAGCTTATATAATATTTCCCTAATATTTTGAATTATTGACTGTAGAAGAATTTTGTTATGGCTGTGCAAATAATCTTTTGGAACGTTAGTGTTCTTTTCTTTATTCAAGCAAGGTAGCTGAATGTTAAAGAAATTGAGATGCCATTATAAAGTGGGAATATAAAGAGTGAGTGGCAGCATGGGCAGGAAAGAAGTGCCTTCCATGCTTCCCCCATCCATCAACTTCTGAGATAGGTGGGAGAACTGGCACTGAGGCCCTAAGAGGGGAGAGTTAGCCTGAAAAGTCCACTGTTGCAAGACAATGCAGGAGAGCTCACTCTGGTGATGAGTGCAAGGTAGAGCAGGATGGCTGACCAATCCTGCAACTACGCAGGCCCCAGAACCAGTGTTATGGGTTGACCCACCCCAATATCCACCCCTTCTGTGATCTGCTGGAGCACATGAAGGGACCAATCTTGCAGATCCAAAACTGCAGGATTTCCACAACACAGGGCAACAGCAGGATAACCAAGAGGAGTACCAGTGAGGGTCCTGCATCTATAGAATAGCAGAAACTAGAGGCTTCCAACCAGAACAATGACTCATTGCAAGGAACACTTGAAAATTAAGATGTATGGACAAAATTGTTTACTGTGTAACTCAGTACTCCACACTACACTTTCCGTGAGAATTTTTTCCTTTTCTTTTCTCTTCTTTTTTTTTTTTTTTCTTTTCTCTTAAATTTTATCAGGAGGGCAGAGGGCAGATACGCAGGGACAGGAAATAAATGGGATCGAAATGCATGATGTGTTGTAAAGTAAGGCAGAGTAAAATAAAATAAGAAATGCATGATGTGAAAGACACAAAAACTAAATAAAATAAATTTTAAAGAGTATTTCTAAAGTAGCTACTTCAATGCTATTTTGTCTTCAACTATATCAATATTAGTTTATATAAGTTTGTTTTAAATAAACATGCATGCCTAAAATTTGTAATTAAAATAAACTCTAAATGTACACATTATTAACCCTATGATGACTGTGGAACTGCTTAATTTTATCATCCATCTAAAACTGTTTTAGAAAAAAACTGCACGTAAAACTAAATTATACTTTAGTTCTATAGTATTGTTTCTCACTTCACAAGAATTTATAAACATAGTTTGTGATTTATATGAAATTATAGCCAATTTTGTACATAGGAATGCTCACATAATTTGTGATTAGTTGCATATGTGTTCGTGTGTGTGTGTGTGTTATGCATGCATGTGTAGGCCATAAATCAATACTGAGTGTCTTTCTCAATTGTTCACTGGAGTTTTTAAGAAAGGCTATATCACTGAACCGGGAGCTCACACATTATATTATACTGGCTGACCCAAGGCTCAAGAGATTGAAGGTGCCTGTGTCTGCACCCTGCTTGGGGGCTACAGATATATGCCATTACACACAACTTGTAAATGGGAAATAGGGAGCACACTGAAATCCACATGAAAGCACTTTAACAATTCATCTCTCCACCCCAATTATAGTGCATTTTCAATGCAACTAGATTCCTACATAAAAACTAAACTTAATCGAATCTGTTTCAAGAGGGATTTTTTTTTTTTTAGGTAAAATAACTAGTGTAGCATGGTAGTGTCCTCCATATATTCTGTGGTGAGATTTCTAGCAAAAGATATTTGGAATCCACTGGAGTCTCCAATTTGTTACATTGAGTTACCTTGGTATATAAAAATCCTGTAATGAAACTGAAATAAAATATTTAATCTTAGTTTCATAGAGGAAAACAGATTTGGATTGTTGCTAAGCAGTTGGCTGCTTTGCTCAATGTAGTATTAATAACTGTACTGCCAAAGTTGACACTTGAAAATGTAAAATTTCTGTCAGTGGACTTGTTTTCCAAATGATCTGGAGCAGCCCAGTCATAACAGCTCCATTTCAACTTTATCACCCACATTATAATTTTATTCCTCAGTCCTAGTGAATTCTCAAAAGCTGGTAAAATAGTGTTGAGATAGACCCTGTTCCCACTGTTAGGAGTCCTACAAGAGGACCAAGCTGCACAGCTGTCACATATATGCAGTGTCTAAGTCAGTCCCATGCAGGCTCCCTGGTTGTCAATTCCATTTCTGTGAGCTCCTATGAGCCCATGTTAGTTGATTCTATGAGTTTTCTTCTGATGTCCTTGAGCCCTATCGATCCTATAATCCTTTCTTCCCCTCTTCTGCAGGGTTCCCTGGTCTCTGCTTAGTGTTTGGCTGTGGGTCTCTATATCTGATTCCATCACTTTCTGAATAAAGATTCTCTAGTGATATTGGTCTAAGCACTAACCTTAGCACACACCAAAGACAGGACAAACTATAAGATGAAAGTTATGTGGCTGGGTTCCACTCATACTTCCTTCACTTTAAGTTTTGCCTGGTAACAAAAGATAGCTATTTCAGTGTACCTGTCTGCTATTGCTAGTAGTCTTGCCTGGGATCATCCTTGTAGATTCCTGACTATTTTCTTTACAGTCAGTTTTTACCTAACTCCAAATCCCCTCCCCTGATTTCTAGTAGTCTCTTTCTTTATTCTGCCTATCTGCCCTCCCCAACCTAATCACTCATATTCACATTCCCACCCACTGCAGTCCACTCACAAAAAATCTTTTCTATTGCCCTTCCCAGGAAGAGCTGGATGTTCCCCCCATGAATCCTCCTTGTTTCCTAGTCTCTATGAATCTTTGGATTGTGGCATAGTAATCCTTTATTTCACAGCTAATATCCACTTATGTATGAGTACATATCATATTTGTATTTCTCTGTCTGGGATAACTCACTCAGGATGATCTTTTAGTTCCATCTGTTGGCCTTTACATTTCCTGGTTTTCTTATTTTTAACAGATGAGTAATACCATGTATTCTTTATCTGTTCCTCAGTTGAGGGACATCTGGGTAGTTTCCAGGTCCAGGATAATAGAAGAAAACTGCTATGGATATAGTTGAACAATTGTTTTTATCGCATTGTTAAGCAGCCTTTAGATATATGACCAAGAGTGATATGTTGTTGGAGGTCACTTGTTCGTTTCCCGGCCATCCAGACTCCTGAAATAATCCCACAGACACTATATCATTTAAATCACTGCTTGGCCAATCACTTAAGCATATTGTTAGCTAGCTTTTTATATTTGGTTAACCCATTTCTATTATTTTATATTTTATTATGAGGCTTGTGACTACCTGCAAGGTTCCAGCTGGCAGTTTTCATCTTTCTCCTCTGGTGGATCCAAAAATGCTCCTGAATTTGCCTTCTTTCTCGCAGCATTCAGTGTGGTTTTTCCCATCTAGCTCTGTTCCCCTATAGCTCTGCTATAGTCCCAAAGCAGCTTTTTTATTAATCAATTTTAATCACAGCATACAGAGGGGAATCCTACATCACCTCCCCTTTTCTATATAAATTAAAAGGAAGGTTTTAACTTTAACATATTAAAATTAACATAGAAAACAGGTATCAAGCAAGAATTATAGTTATGGCATTTATCCACTTTATCTTTTATCATAATTAAGGAAAACTATAACTATTCTTCAACTCCATCAAAGACTCCAGAAGGATATAATATTACCTAAGTAAATAGGAAGTGCATTGTAAGCAACTTTCAAAACTCTAAATTGACAGAGGCATCTCGCTGCCTGAACAGCCAAAATTCTTCTGTTATATTGGAGTATCCATGTTCAGTCTACAGGTCCATAGTATCCAGCAGACTTTTCCAAGAAGCAGGAAATTTCAAAGACAACTCTGCCTATATCGGCAGTTTGTTAGTCACATTTTTCTTTGTTCTGCAGAATGTCTAGCAGAATCTTTCATGACTCAGGGAGCCTGAAGGACCATCTCACCTTTAGTCAAGTTCAGCAGTCAATTCTCTGCAGGTCCTGCAGGTCCAATTCATACAGAATAACATCAATCAGTCTAGGCAAGAGCACTTTCTTGCCCAAATGACTAACCATCTCTATCAGTAGCCTCTTAAATGCCCATCATTGGTAATTGGTGCTGCCAGGAGCAGATGTATCTCATTGTCATGAAAAGTCCTAAGTTATTAAAACATTTTAAAGGGAATATTCTGTAGTAGTTGAAAGATCTGAAAAATATCTAACCAACTGAAATATATACAAGTTTGACTATTATAGATGATTATCTATTAACCTGTATTCCTTAATTATACATTACATTTTAAATAAGCTGTAAAAACACAATACTTTAATCAAGAGCAGAAATATACATGTAACAAAATTGATCATAAATTCATATCAGTAAACCAAGATCTTTGCCAATGCAAAGTATCTATCTTTATATCATACCACCTTAAATGTAAACAAACATTTATAAATAATATTTGGGAATTTGGGCATAGTTCTTTCCAAATTGCTTCCTGTTTTCTGTTGGGTGAAGTAATTGTTGGAGATGTTTACAGCGCCATTTTGGGGGGTCTTGTTCCATCAAACCAAATTCGCATAGATGGATTCTGCAGGGTCTCATCCTCTATGGAAACAAAAGAACCTCTTTTCCAAAGCAACATATCCTTAGAACCAAATTTTGAAGTCAAGTAAACTTTAAAACAAATATGTTCGTTTGTCATAGCAGTTCCTAAAATCAAATGTCTCTCTGTAGTCAAAAAAATGCAAAGAAAACACAATAGTATGCATAATCCACATTCTCTGTACATATTCCATCTTTACGTGGCTTATTTTCATATGGCAGTACTTTTTCTGTAAGTTTAATATTTATTTTATTATCTTTATTTCTGTAATCTATGGCTGTCTGCACTCTTTTATATTACATTTACTATCTCTTTGCTCTTTTTCTTCTCTCTCCCAAGCCTATGTACATTTTTAAACACACTGTGTCTTGTTTAGAGGTCTTTTATGTCTGAATCTGTCCTACTCTGTATCTGAAATTCTTTTCTATCCCGGAGCACTTCTTAAAATGTTAAGCAGCTAGGCATTGTTACTAAGACTAAGGCTCCTTTGCCTTTGGGCTCTATTAAGTCCAAGACAGCCTGGCAGAGTTCTGTTTAGCATGAGCCATGCTCACAGTCCCATTTCCAGGCACACAGGAGGTCTGTGTTTTCCTTAAGCAAGTTGTAACACTATGCTCACAAACCACATTTAAATGCTCTGTAGGCGGAGCTCCCAAAAGAGACAGAATTCATGCTAGCAGCATGACCCAGTAAACCTCTGCTGATTAAAAAACATGTAGACTTTTGGGTTTTATTTTGTTTTGTTTTTCTTTTGTTGTTTTTTTTTCCTTTTTTTCTTTTTTTCTTTTCTTTTTCCCCTTTTTTCTTTCTTTCTTTTTTTTATTGAGAAAAGGAAAAAAAAAGTTTCTGCCTCCTCCCAGCATCCCATTTCCCTCCCCCTCCTCCCACCCTACTCCACCTCCCCCCACTCCTTTCTCCCTTCCCCCACTCCTCTCCCCCTCCCTCTCCAATCCAAAGAGCAGTCAGGCTTCCCTACCCTGTGGAAAGTCCAAGGTCCTCCCTCCTCCATCCATGGCTAGTAAGGTGAACATCCAAACTGGCTAGGCTCCCACAAAGCCAGAACATGAAGTAGGATCAAAACCCCTTGCCATTGTCCTTGGCTTCTCTTCAGCCCTCATTGTTCGCCATGATCAAAAAGTCCGGTTTTATCCCATGCTTTTTCAGTCACAGTCCAGCTGGCCTTGGTGAGCTCCCAATAGATCAGCCTCATTGTCTCAGTGGGTGAGTGCACCCCTCGTGGTCCTGACATCCTTGCTCGTGTTCTCCCCTCATCTGCTCCTCATTGGGACCTTGGGAGCTCAGTCCAGTGCTCCAGAGTGGGTCTCTGTCTCTATCTCCATCCATCACCAGGTGAAGGTTCTATGGTGATATGGAAGATATTTGTCAGTATTGCTATAGGATAGGGTGATTTCAGGTTCCCTATCCTCAGCTTTTCAAGGGACTAACTGGGGACATCGCCTTGGGCTCCTGGGAGCTATTCTAGGTTCAAGTCTCTTGCCAACCCTAAGATGTCTCCCTTAACTGAGATATGTGCTTCCCTGCTCCCCTATCCAACCTTCCTTTATCCCAATCTTCCTGTTTCCCCAAGTTCCCACAATCCTCCCCTTCTCACTTTTCTCTCCCCGTCCCCCCTTATCCCCAACCCACCCCATCCCCAAGATCTCAATTTTTTCCCTGGCAATTTTGTCTACTTCCCATAGCCAAGAGGATAACTATATG
>NW_026068313.1:319517-323833 GCF_014885135.2 Alexandromys fortis
ATTATTATTTTTACTGCTGAATCAGGAAGACCTCTCTTAAAGGAGCTGTCACATGCCACCAGCAAGCAGAGCCCATCTGGAAAAGAAAATGCAGCTAAAATTTGTTATTTAGTGTCTAGAATTCATTTCCAAGCCCTCTCAGTTTTTATGTGGATTGAGATAGCACACATTGAAGCACTAATTTATTGTTTGAGGCCCCTTTTTATTTCCCAGCACCCAGACTCTTGAAATAATCACATAGAACCATATTATTTAAATCACTGCTTTGCCACTCACTTAAGCATATTGCTAGCTAGCTTCGGTTTTCTATTATTTTATATTTTATTATGAGACTTGTGGCCTACTGGCCAGGTTCTGACTGACAGCTTGCATCTTTCTCCTCTGGAGGCTCAAAGGCATCTCTCCTGACTCTGCCTTCTTTCTCGCAGCATTCAGTTTAGTTTTCTCCACCTAGTTCTGTTCCTGTATAGCTCTGCTATAGTCCCAAAGCAGCTTTTTTATTAATCATTGTTAATCACAGCATACAAAGGGGATCTCCCAATAGTGGTATAGCTGGGTCTTGATGTAGACTGATTGAAAATTTTCTGAGAAACTGCCACTGATTTCCAAAGTGGCTGCACAAGCTTGCACTCCCACCAGCAGTGAAGAATCATTCATCTTGCTCCACATCCTCACCAGCATGAGCAGTCACTTGGGGGTTTTGATCTTATATATTTTTGCATGTATAAAATGTATAAAATGCAATCTCAGAGTTGTTTTGATTTGCATTTACCTTATGGTTAAGGATGTTGAACATCTCCTTAAGTATTTCTTAGTTATTAGATATTTGAATGTTGAGAATTTTCTGTCTAGATCTGTACCCTATTTATAATTGCAATTTTTAGTTTGTTGATGCCTAGTTTCATGAGGTATATATTTTGGAAATAAACTGTCTTTTAGATATTGGATTGGTCTTTTCCTATTCTGTAGGCTAACACTTTGTCACATTAAATTTTTCCTTTACCTTACAAAAACTTTTCAGTTTTCTGAAGACCCATTTATTAAGTGATGATCTTAGTGGCTGCATTATTGATTTTTTATTCAGAAAGTAGTCTACTGTGAAAATGAGTTCAAAGCTATTTCCCACCTTCTCTTCTACCAGGGCCAATGTATCTAGTTTTATATTGAGGTATTTGATCCACTTGGATGTGAGTTTTCTGTAGGGTGTTGTGGATCTATTTGCATTCTTCTACATGCCAATGTCCAAATAGACCAAGGCCATTTGGTAAAGATGCTTTCTTTTTTGCTTTGTATACTTTTACATTATTTATCAAAAACCAGGTATCTATAGGTCTTTGGGATTATATTTGGGTCTTTAATTCAATTCCATTGATCCACCTGAATTTTTATGCAAATATCATATGGGTTTTATTGCTATAGCTCTATTGTAGGGCTTGAAATCAGGGAGGTTGATATCTCCAGATGTCCAGAAGTTCCTCTATTGAAAAGGATTATTTTAGCCATCCTATTTATTTATTTATTTTTGCTTTTACATATTAAGTTGAATATTGTTCTTTCAAGATCTGTAAATAATTGAGTTAGGATTTTAGTGGGGATTGCATTGAATCTATAAATTACTTTTGATATAATGGCCATTATTACAATGTTAATCATACCAATCCATGAGCATGGGAGATTATTCCATATTCTGACATCTTCATTAATTTCCTTCTTGAAAGACTTGAAGTTCTTGTCATACAGGTTTTACACTGGCTTGGTTCAGGCTACATCAAGAAATTTTGTATTATTTGTGGCTATTGTGAAGCGTATTGTTTCTCTGAATTTTTTTCTCAGCCTATATATTGTGGCTGGATTTAAGTTTTTTTTTTTCCTCAGCTTCTTTATCATTTGTATATAGGGGAGCTGCTGAATTTTTTTTTTTTAGTTGTTAATTTTGTATTTAGTCACTCCACTAAAGGTGTTTATCAGCTTTAGGAGTTCCCTGGTAGAATTCTTGGTGTCATTTATTTATAATAGCAAATCATCTGCAATTAATGACACTTTGATTTCTTCTTTTCCAAATTATATCCCCTTGATTTCTTTTAGGTTTTTTTTCCCTCTAGATAGACATTCAGGTACTATATTGAAAAGATATAGAGAGTGTAGTCAGCTTTGTCTTGTTCTTGATTTTAGTGGAATTTCTTTGAGCTATTTTCCATTTAATTTGATGTTAACAATTGGTTTGCTGTATATTGATTTTCATTTTATCTAAGTATGTCCCTTGTACTCCTGATTACTCCAAGACTTATGTCATGAAGAAGGATTGATTTTGTGAAAGGCTTTTCAGCACCTAACAAAATAATTATATTTCACTTTATTTATACAGTTGATTACATTGATATTGTTTCATATGTTGAACCACCACTGCATCTCTGAGATGAAGCACACTTGGTCATGCTAGATATTTTTATAATGTGTTCTTGGATTCGGTATGCCAGTATTTTATTGAGTATTTTTACTTCAATGTTCCTGAGTGAAATTGATCTGTAATTTTCTTTGTTGAGTTTTTGTGAAGATTGGCTATCAGCATGACTATGGCCTTGAAGAAAGAATTTGGCAATTTTCATTCTGTTTCTATATTGTGGAATGATTTGAAGAGTATTGGTATTAGATCTTCTTTGAATTCTGATAGAATTTTGCATTAAAAACCGTTTGACCTTGGACTTGTTTTTGGTTGGGTGTCTTTTAATGACTTCTATTTCATTAAAGATTATCAATCTATTTAAATTGCTTATTTGATCTTGATTTAACTTAGGTAAGTAGTATCTATTAAGAAATTAGTTCATTTTTTTAGATTTTCCAATTTTGTAGAGTATATGTTTTTGAAATATGACCTAATAATTCTCTTGGATTTCCTTGGAAATTGATGTTTTTATTTCTGGTATTATTGACTTGGATGTTTTCTCTCTGCCTTTTAGTTAGTTTGGATAGGGTTTATCTATTTTGTTGATGTTCTCAAAGAATCAACTCTTTGTTTCATTGGTTCTTTTTTATCTCTTCATTTGTATTTTATTGATTTCAGACCTTGGTTTATTTCCTTCTGTCTGCTCCTCCTGGATATGTTTGCTTCTTTTTGTTCTAGAGCTTTTTGTGAGCAATTAAGTTACTAGTATGGGATCTCACCAAATTCTTCATAAAGGCACTTAGTGGTATGAACTTTCCTCTTAGCAGTGCTTTTTGTGTTTTCTTTTTCCCCTTCCTTGACCCAATGGTAACTTACCAGAAAGTTTATCACTTTCCATGAGTTTGTTGGCTTTCTGTTTTCATTGAAATCCAGTTTTAAAACATGATAGTCTGATAAGATACTGATGGTTATTTCAATTTTTTAATCTACAGACATTTGCTTTGGGACAGAGTATATGGCCAATTTTGGAGAGGGTTTGATGAGGTGCTGAGAAGATGGTATAGTCTTCTGTGTTCGGGTGAAATAGTCTGTAGATATTGTTAGGTTCATTTGAGTCATAACATCTTTTATTTCTTCTCTGTCTAGTTTCTGTCTGGATAAAATGTCTATTGGTAAGAGCATGCTGATAAAGTCTCCCACTATTACTATGTGGATCAATGTGTTATAAAGCTTCAATAATATTTTGCTGACAGAGGTTTTTGTCGTGCCTTGTCTCGCAGTAGTTCAGTCCCTGCCTACACACACACACACACACACACACACACACACACACAATCAGTCTACATTAATTATAAACTGGTTGGCTTATTAGCTCAGGCTTCTTACTAACTCTTATATCTTATCTTACATTAACCCATAATTCTTGTCTGTGTTAGCCATGTGGTTTGGTACCTATTGTTAGAGAGGCATTCTCATCTTGTGTCTTCTGTGTCTGGGTGACAGCTGTAGACTGAAACTTTTCTTTTCTCAGAGTTCTGTTCACTCCTTCTATACTTCCTGCCTGGATACTGGCCAATTGATGTTTTATTAAACCAATACAAGTGACAAATCTTTACAGGGTTCAAGACCATTGTCCCGCATTACTCCCCCCCCCCTTTTTTTCTTTTCAAAACAAGAACTCTGAAACTAATATCCTCTGTTTAGGTTTTTTTTCTTGACCATTATCTATAAAAACTTGTAACCAAGACTCCAAACAAAGACAAAAATCATAATTCATTTGGGGGGAGGGGAATGTGGGCATTGCTTTCTAGGCTAATTTTGACTGATTTTTCTTAAGCCAGAATGAGTCCACAGCCTCTCTTTTCCTATGGAAGCAAAAGTTACTTCCTCAAAGTAGCATATCTTTTTACTTAAATTTTGAAGTCAAGGTAAT
>NW_026068313.1:323844-332956 GCF_014885135.2 Alexandromys fortis
TGTGTGTGTGTATGTGTGTGTGTGTTTCTGTGTGTCTGTGTGTGTTAGATTAACCCAGCAGCATTTATAATCAAATATCTTTCAGCAACTGTTGCTCCTTCCCCAGCCACTAATTAATGTAAAGACAACACAATAACATACAGTATATGGGTTCTCTCTTTACTTTCCATCTTTATTACTACAACTCTATGGAGTTTGAAGGTCCCTGCTACCACCAAGAAACATGCTGTTGGCTATTCATAAACACCATTCAAGTGTTTGGTGGTAGGACCTCTTAAAAGACCTACAATGTTTTTTAAGCTAATGCTGAGTCAGAAAGCCTCTCTTAAATGAGACACACTTGCCTCTAGCAAACAGAGCCCACCTAAGAAAATACTGATACCAAGGAGCCATGTTATCTCTGCTCCTTTGTGACTAGAATTATTTCCTATGTTCTCACAGGTTTTGTAGATGTAGTTGTCTATATTAGTGCCATTTGTTGACAGAGGTTTCTGCCCTGCCAGGTCCCACAGCCATTTAGTCCTAAAGAAACACACAAAGGCCTACATTAATTATAAACTGGTTGGCCTATTAGCTCAGGCTTCTTATTAACTCTTATACTTTACATTAACCTGTAATTCCTATCTGTGTCAGCCTTGTAGCTGGTACCTTTTATTAGTGAGGCATTCTCATCTTGTGTCCTTTGTGTCTGGGTGATGACCATCAACTGAGCCTTTCCTCTTCCTAGAACTCTCCTATTCTTATCATTCCACCTATACTTCCTGCCTGGATACTGGCCAATAAATTTTTATTAAACTAATACAAGTGGAAAATCTTTACAGTGTAACAAACCATTGTCCAACAGTACCATTTCTTTTACAAATGTGTGTGCCTTTACATTTGAGGCATAGATATTCAAACTGATACACCGTCTTGGGTGAATTTTTCCTTTGATAACTATAAAATACCCTTCTCTTTCTCTTTTGATCAATTTTGATTGAAAGTCTATCTTATTAAATAGTAGGATATCTATACTATCTACACTTACTTGCTTCTTTGGTACATTTGATTGGAAAATCATTTTTTTAATATTTGTTTATTCTACTTTGGCAATATATTTAACATCCTTCATCTTTCCCTACTTCCTTTATGGTCTTTTGTGTCACTTCAATTCCATTTGGTTAGAGAACTAAACAAGACTGTCTGAGTAGGAATTTTAAATCTATTATAGAAAAGAATGTATTTGTTCAGTGCTGATGGACTTCAAGTGAGTACAAGAAGTTTTACATAAAATTCAGACTTAGCATATAATTCACCCTGAAATGTTATGCAAAAATAAAGCTCAACAGTAAACATTTGCGAATATATCATTTCAATATGTGTGCATATATGTGCACAGTATAAATTATTTGAAAAGCAGTACACCTATTAGTAATATCTGTTTGCCTGTTGAAAAATTTTTCTGGCTAGATCTGAAGCAGTCCTTATAACCGTTGTTAGAAACAAGAATAAAACACAAATTCAGTGACAATATCACTAAAATTTCTTGTCGAGTATTTGTAAATTTAATATTACATTTTACTCTAGGCTTTAAAACTAAGAAAGAAAACAAAACATTAAATGGCTGTAGCACACATTACATTGTAAGTATTGATCTGTCTTGGAGGAAAAACAAGCTGTTGGAACTCACAATGGCAGTTTGGGGAAGACAATATCATATCAGAAATATAAAAGAAAATAAAATACATATTTCATATAAATATTATCTATATCATATGTAAATACTGAATATATACTTATATATTATAATATATCCAGGTGTTGTATAATGATTGGATTTTTCAACTTGTTTTGAGCCATAAACATGTAACTACCCATAATAAATCTATGTTAGATGTTTGTGTGTAAAATTAAGCATAAATCATAAAATTTAGTGAATATGCCAAAGTTGAATTTTCATTTGTTAAATCTAGAGATATTGAAGTTAATACTGCTCTCTTTCCTCTTAAGAATATTTGATTTTAAATTTTGAAATTAGTATGCAAAATAATTGTTTTCATTATCATACTCACATACATGTATTCTTGAAGATAGTGACAGTAAAAACGAATGGCTTAAGAAGTATTTAACCTGAAATAACGTCTACTATATATTCAGATGAAAACACTAAGTAAAAGTGGAATATTTGAAAAATTATTTCAGAGACAGTATTTTCAGATTTAACTTGACGATAAAATTTTCAGCAGTTACAAAGAAATACTTGAGCCATAATTTCCAGTACAAATAATTGTCTAGGTAGCAAAGGTGCTCTAGATCACATATGTTGAAGACCATGCTTTCTCAAGTGACCTCATAGTTACAAAAGAAGGAGCAGAAGTACATTTGCATATCCTGACCACCTGTCAGCATGGCATGGAGCAATCTTAATTTCAAAAGAACCATACAATCACATCCTGAGTTGAGATGTTCCACTATGCTTGTCAATCTCCAAACTCTCTGACCATCAAACAAGGTGGAAATTGGCCTGCATTTTTAAGCCTTTACACTTGTACAGTGTTTTAAAGATATTTTACTATATATAAGCTTTCTGTTTACTCAAGTAATATTTTATCTTTCTTGGGTCTCTGCTGGAAATTAAAAGCTAGACAGTATGCAATTTTCCTTGTTAAAAATTTCAGGAAAATAATTAGAGAAAGAAAGTTTATAAGGATGAGAAACATAAAATCTTCAATTTATTTAAGATTTTTTAGGTCTAAAATTATATTTTAAGGTGCTAATACAAGTTAAGAAAGAAAATATTTTAGGTATAAAACTTTGGACTCACCAAGAGAGGAAAGATAATACAGTACTTTCTCCAAATTTGCCAAATACATATGGACTAAATATTGTGAATGTAAATCTTATATAATAATTGTTCTTATTTTATAAAATTTTACTGTATTTGAGTTAAAACCCTTCCTTTTTCATTTAGACAAAAGGAGTAAATGTGGGATATTTGTATACTGTGTGACATGTATCACTGTGATTAATATAATAAAAAGCTATATGACCAATAGTTAGGCAGAAGTTATAGGTGTGACTTCCAGCCAGAGAGAGAACTCTGTGAACAAGTAGGAGCCACCATTCAAGACTGATTAGTATACTTTAAATGTATAAAATCAAAATTAAGAACTCAAGAAACCTATTCAATGTAACAATAAGCCAATTTTTCTATTGTCTGAGGAAAGGTGGCTATCCAGATATAGGGAATTTATAAAATCCCAAGTAGTTATGATTATATCTGATCCTGACCATAAGGCATTATACTCAAAGACTCAAAAATATAGAACACAATAAATTTTAAAATCTGCAAGAGAAAAGTGTCACATTACATACAAAGGAAAATTTACTAATCTAAACAACCATTTCTTTCTTCTTTTTTTGGTTTTTCAAGACAGGGTTTGTCTGTGTATCTCTGGCTGTCTTGTAACTCACTCTGTAGCACTCTATAGACCAGGCTGATCTTGAAATCACTGAGATCCACCTGCCTCTGGTTCCCTGAGAGCTGTGATTAAAGACATGTGCCACCACCACCTGGTTTAAACAACCATTTCTGAGGACAAACTCCATAGGCCCACAAGGACATAGAATGATATATGTCAAGTCTTGAATGAATGAAAGAGTCAACCAATATATTCCAGGGCACTATAAAGAAACCACAGAAGTGACCACTCAAAGATTTGAGAGAAGTAAGTTTTTATTATTGATAAAAAACAGCCTGAGCCATCTGCAAAAGTTCAGAGTAGACAGGAAAGGAAGCCGACTGTCCATGGCAAGGGAAGAGGGGGGTGGAAAAATCATGCTGGTTGTAAAAAGAATGAGTAATTGAGGAGAGAGAAGCCTGTGAAGTCAAACAGCCTGTCAGTTTAGGGTAGAAGAAGGGGCAAGAAGCATCTGGAGGGTCGTGTGCAGGCTTCAATTTACACACCAGGTTCATGTGAATAAAGACCCTAGTAGCCTAGAAGTTAACTTTGAGTAAGATAAGTAACTTCAGCTATATGTCAATAGAGAGTCATGCCGCCCTTTGGAGGTAAGGAAAGAAAATGGGAATGGCACTTCTGGCAGACAGAAAACCTGTTTGTCAGGTTTTTGAGGAATGAGGCATAAGAGTTTTTTTTTTTTTTTTTTTTTTTTCTGTCCAGTCCCCTTGAACCAAACCAGTGGGCTTGCTGTTTAGAAATGCTTGGGGTTTTCTTTGGATATGAAACTAGAATTACTATAAATAACAAGGTTACCCATAATAATTTAATATGAAATAAAGATCTTTCCAGATAGCCAAATATTAAGGTAATTCATGGTTATCAAACCAGACTTAGAGAAGATGCTAAAGGGAGTCCTATGATTAGTAGTTTAAAGATTACTATTAATATGGTAGGCTGCAAAAGTATAAGTCACACTAGAAGAGCTAAGTGTAAAAATAAGAAGTTAAAAACAAAGAAGCCATTTATAATATAACAACCCACCAACAAAAAGCTGAAGGAATAAGAAGCAAATATGTGTTCGTAGCACTGAAAAAAATAAAAACAGTGATATATGCTATGTACATCATGGAAAAAGAGCATCATAAAGAAAGCTGTTTACCCTATGCCATACAAAAAGTTTCAAGAGGCAAATATGTAGCCAGGAGCAAGATAAAACCTTCAAAATTACATCCCCAGTGAATTTTCTCCCACAAATTTCTCTTCACAGGAGTCTATTAATGTGTAGAAACCACCATTAGATTAATAGGCTTGTCTGTTAGAACTTAAGGCAACTCAAATGGAGGGAATTTTTGCCTACCTGGTTATGAAAACTTATTCAACTTCTCAGAGCTAGAGATGTCATAGACCCTTGAGGAGAATCTAATATAGCCAATTCTCTAATTAATGTAATGTCTAACTGTATTCTAAATAATTATCCTTATACTTACAGATATGTGTAGTTTTCCTGTTTCATCTAAAAGCTTGTTTTTGCAACAGATGGAAGCCATTAAAACCCATAACAGTTAAACATCTATAAAATAAGTATAACTGACTGTGGAATGTCCAATTCTAACTGATACATCTATAATGCAACCCTTATGACTAAGACTCAAGAAAAATAAAGGAATAGGGATGAAAAGATTGTAAGAGACAGAGATCCAGAATGCCTGCTGCTGAATAGTCCCCTAGACAAAATAAAGAAAACGAACTCATCAAATTCCTAAAATACAGTTAGCTGAGCAATACTAACATAATGAAAGTAAGTGGCATGCCAACATGGATAAGGAAAATTTCACCAGATTACACCACTATATGAAAAGCTACAGGTACCTAATACCTGCAGAGGAAGAGGAAATTTGTTTACTCCAGAGACAAGTTACCAAAGAGCTTATCCATCCTAAGTGGTCAGTCCTACACACATGTACTTATGAGCAATACTAAATGGACTCAGTAGTTGTATATACTTGCTTGTGTGTGTTTGTGTGCACGAATGTAACAATAATAATTAAAGAATAAGATGTCATGACTTTTTCATGGAGAAGACCAACCATAAAAGAAATTGTGGAAGGGGAGCGGAGTGATATAAATGCAGTACTTATGAATAAACTCTCAAACAACAACAACAACAACAACAAAAACCTGAAGACTAAACTTTTCAAAACAAGCTAGACTGGTGTCATGAGTATAATCCAAGCACATAGAAAGCCAAGACAAAATGAATGATGGGATTTTGCGGCCAATGTAGAGTACAAAATTAATTCCAATCTACCTTGGGCAAATTATAAGACTATCTCTCAAACAAAGAAACAATAACAAAAGTAAACATGACAAATATCTACATGATAATGATGATAGAACAAAGCCTATCAATAGGAGAAAATGTTTGCAAACATTGTATTACAGGAGGAAGTAGGAGAAGGCCAGTGGTGGCCCACACCTTTAATCCCAGCACTCAGGATGCAGATGCAAGCAGATCTCTGTGAGTTTGAGTCCAGCCTGATTTATAGAGTTAGTTCCAAGACAGGTGAAGAAGAAGAAGAAGAAGAAGAAGAAGAAGAAGAAGAAGAAGAAGAAGAAGAAGAAGGAGGAGGAGGAGGAGGAGGAGGAGGAGGAGGAGGAGGAGGAGGAGGAGGAGGAGGAAAGGGAAGTAAGATATTAAAAACAGTAAATTACTATTGAAAGGATATAAACAACTTATTTTAAAACATTGGAAAAGTGCATGATATAACATTTCACAAAAAGAGAGTCTCAGCAGATGAGTAGACAAAGGATATATGCTACAAATATAAAGGTTATATTGCCTAGTCATTATAAATATTCTGTTACTTGTAACCACAAGGATGCTTGTAGTAATAAGAGCGGTGGGGCTGCTTCCCTAGCACCCTGGCCGCCTGCTAGCTTATGCCCCGAAATAATTACATGGGCACTGTATTCTTTTAAACACTGCTTGGCCCATTATATCCAGCCTCTTCTCGGCTAACTCTCGCAACTGGACTAGCCCATTTCTAATAATGTGTGTAGCACCCCAAAGTGCGCTTATGGGGAAGAGTCTAGCCTATGTCCATCCTGGGTTGGGGCTGAATTGCATCTGCCCAGGAGAGGGGAGCATGGCTTCTGTCTGAGGTGTCTTACCTCATGTCCTCTTTCTTCCAGCATTCTGTTCTGTTTACTCCTCCCACCTATGTTTTAACCTATGAGGCCAAGCAGTTTCTTTATTACTTAACCAATGACCTTCCTCCATCAGATGCTAAATGAAATAAGACATGTATAGAAAACTAAGTATTATATATTTTTGATTTTATCCAGAAGCTGAAGTTCACTTTATGGATTTATGAAGTAGAACAGTGTTTACTGGACCACTCAAAGCATACAGAAGTGCAAGATGGAGAAAGAATAGTTAACATGTACAAAGGAATAGTTGGATGAGAGAGAAAACCACTAATATTCTCAGACAGAATAATTATGAATGACAATTAATTTTTTCAGTAAAGCGAATAAATAAGTTTTTAAATATTTACCATATGAATAAACAATATATGAGGTGACAATCCAGTTGTACTTATATAATCATTACATATGGTATACATGTATTGAAAAGTCATATAATACTCTATAAATTTGTGTAAGTACTATGTATTAATTTGAAAATATGACAAAATTTTATCTGATGCCAAGTAAGTGCACAATAAGCTGTTCAATGCCACAATAATGTTTTGGAAATAATAAATTAAATGCTCAAGTACATATTCGTACACATGTATCAGAATGGTTCAAATTAAAATAAAAGTGACTATACTATAAACTGGTCATAATATTAAGAAATTAGACATTACATAGATTTCTAGTGAGAATGTAAAATTTATTTTTCAATCTCTCTGGCAACTTTTTTGGCAGTTTGTTATATAACAAAATATTTGTACTATATACTTATGCAATTGCATTTATGAGTATTTATCATACATAAATGAAAACTTATGTCTAAACAAAATACTGTTCATGAGTACTTATAGCTACTTTATTATAATAACTTCAAAAGAAGAAAAAAGCTTTATAATTCACAGTAGATGATTAGTCTCAATATGAGTTATTATATGGTACCAAATATTATAAAGTTATAAATCCATGTTAAATCTTCAGGAATTTATATTGCATGAAAAAATATAACCCTAATGATTATATATATATATATATATGTTTGATATGTTTAAATAACAAGTTTATAGAAATAAAAAAGTGCATAGTAGTCTCTAGGTGTCACTGCCATGATCCAGGAGTAGAGAAGCAGGGTATTACAGGGTTTTGTGGTGTCAGAACTTTTCTCTATACCTCTACCAATGCTGACATTCAATTTTGATTATTGAAGTGCACTCCTGAAAAACAGTACTATGGGGAAATATGAGGAAAGTCATATAGATAATTTCTGTATTTTGTGTTTTTATCTATTCTTCAAGAATTTAATAGAGTGTTTTTTTGGCAATATTCCTCCCCCTCTCTCCCCATTTGTCCCCTAATATTTGCAATGAGCCTTCATTTAAAAAAATAAGTAGTTTGATTTAAAAGTGTATTTAGGAATGTTGTAACATTTTGGTGACTATAGGCAGCTGCTGACAAGCCTAATAACTTGAGTTTGGTTTCCAGGACTCACATGTTAGAAACAGAAACAATTCTGAACAGCTGTCCTCTGATCTTTACACTCACATCAATATATGTCCAGTTAGATAGATGCACAAACACACATAAACACACACACACATGTATAGAACATAGCACATGAAAACTGAACCTGAATATAACAGTCTTCCACATACTCCATATGAAAACATATTTCATGAGACTACTGTAAAAATACTGTGCCTTCAAAAGGATTAGGATGACATAGTGGTGTGTGCCTGTATTCCCATATTGAGTTGCTGAAGCCAAGGGATAGCCACAAGGTTAAATATACCCTGGTTAACATAGCACGTTTCCAGTCTAGAGCTGCACAATGAGCCTCTCTGTCTTCTCTGTGTGTCTCTCTCTCTCTCTCTCTCTCTCTCTCTCTCTCTCTCTCTCTCTCTCTCTCTCTCACACACACACACACACACACACACACACACACATACCAAAGTGTTTTGAAACATCAGTATATTTATTAACAGAAGCAGTCATTACATTTGTATAAATTGAAGAAAACAACAAATCTGTAGTTTGATTGGACTACATAAAATGTATATCAGTTCTCCAAAATATATAAAGAACTCAAGAAACTAGACATTAAAATGCTAATTAACCCAATTAAAAAATGGGGCACTGAACTGAACAGAGAATTCTCAACAGAAGAAATTCAAATGGCTAAAAGACACAAGGTTATGCTCAACCTCCTTAGCGATCAGGGAAATGCAAATCAAAACAACTTTGAGATATCATCTTACACCTGTCATATCATCTTACACCTGTCAGAATGGCTAATATAAAAACACCAATGATATCCTTTGCTGGAGAGGTTGTGGAGAAAGGGGTACCCTCATCCATTGCTCGTGGGAATGCAATCTTGTGCAACCACTTTGGAAAGCAGTGTGGCGGTTTCTCAGGAAATTCGGGATCAACCTACCCCTGGACCCAGCAATGCCACTCTTGGGAATATACCCAAGAGA
>NW_026068313.1:334245-337236 GCF_014885135.2 Alexandromys fortis
GGGGAGGAGGCGGAAATTTTTTTCAATAAAAAATTATATTTAATAAAAAAATGTATATCAGTTTAAAATATAAAATTTTCTTTTCATTCAATTATTGTGTATCCATTTATACTACAGAGTCTGCTATAAAAAGTAAATAAGCAATAAAGTATTGAGGACAGGGATTAACAAACATAATTACACAATAATTGTACATCTTTGTTTTAAGCCTACAATTACATTGCCAATATAAGAAGTTTCTAAAAATTTATCTCATATAAAAGTGGTTTACCTAAATAAACCTTACCCTTACATTTCTATCAAATACATTCACTGTTCCAAACTTGCTCATAGATGTGTTTGTCCAAAGAAATAATGGTGTGAAATTCTATCATTAGATAACATTACACCATACTGTGGAAAATCTCACGATACTGTTTTGTTTCCACTGTCAACAGTACTCTGTGCTCCCATTGTTCTTTGGTAACTAGCTTTGTTATTTCAGGGAATAGGCAATCAAAGGCTAGTTCCGCAACATATATCCTATGGTAGTAAATCTTTGTCTAAACTGTCATTCAAGAATTTAAAACTATCCCCTCAAAATGTGTTAAGTCTGCTAGCCAATTATTAATAATTTCAATGAAATTTCACCAGGAAATTGTTTTCATGATTACATGAGAAAATGCTGATTATTTCACTTTAAAAGACTGTCTTATTTCCTTTGCTAACTTTAAATTTATTGGATATTACAAATGAATTGCCAGATGTATTGAGGATTTATATGAGCTCTATAAGCTTTCAGACTTCGGTTTACATAACAGAAAAAAAAATAGTTTGAAAAATCATTTAAGAATAAAATTCACAAGTTAATCATGTAGAAAGCACAATCATATTTGGAACACCTATACAGCACATTTCTGATTCTTAATGGGCAACTATATTATGTGAGTTTCTAGCATTTCACATAAAATTGCAAATCATTAGATTTTATATATATAGACTACTACTGTGACATAAAATTATATTTAGCACAATTTAATAACGTGAAGAAAAATTAAAATTATTTAAAGGTATAAGCAAGTTTTCTTGGAATTCTCCATATTTTTGTTAATTTGTCAAACTCAAAATAAATACTCTGCTAAAAATGATATTACTTACTACAGGGTATTTTCTCTTACTTATTGACATTATTTAAAACTGTATCACTGCATATGTATTTTGTGGAGCAATAATTTTAAAATATTTTATGCCTCAGGTATAAACAGTTTTAAGAATTTGGAGAAAGCAGAAATTTAGACTTTGGAGGAATGCAAATTAAGTAACTTATATGTCCTGTCCTACTCTGGCATACAGTGTTTTCTTTTAGTATGACTTATTGGTTGCTTTTGATTTCTTTTATTATTATTTTTTTTATTGAAAAAAATTTCTGCCTCCTCCCAGCCTCCCATTTCCCTCCCCCTCCTCCCACTCCTCTCCCCCTCCCTCTCCAGTCCGAAGAACAGTCAGGGTTCCCTGCCCTGTGGAAAGTCAAAGGTCCTCCCCCCTCCATCTAGGTCTAGGAAAGTGAGCATCCAAGCTGGCTAGAATAGCCAGAACCTGGAAACAACCTAGATGTCCTTCAATGGAAGAATGGATGAAGAAAGTGTGGAATATATACACATTAGAGTACTACTCAGCAGTAAAAACAATGACATCTTGTTGAAATAAGAAGCGGCGGGCTGCGTCCCCAACACCCCGGCCGCTTGGCTAGCTCATGCCCGAAATAACAACACACAAACTGTATTCATCTAAGAACTGCTTGGCCCATGAACTCTAGCCCTTACAGGCTAATTCTCGCACCTGGACTAGCCCATTTCTAATGATGTGTGTAAGCACCCCAAGGTGCGCTTACCGGGAAGATTCTAGCCTAAGTCCATCGTGGGTTGGAGTTGCCTGGGAGAGCTGAGCATGGCGTCTCTGCTCCAGCAGAGCTGTCGGGTCTGTCCGGGAGCAGAGCAGAGTCTGACCTCACTTCCTCTTCCGCCCAGAATTCTATTCTGTTTACTCCTCCCATCTATGTTCTAAGCTGAGGCCAAGCAGTTGGTTTATTATAACTTAACCAATGAAATCAACAGATTGATATATGACACTCCCACATCAACATCTTGAATTTTGCATGCAAATGGATGGGAATAAAAAACACTATCCTGAGTGAGGTGACCCAGACGCAAAAAGGTGAACATGGGATGTACTCACTCATAATTGGCTTCTAGCCATAAATAAAAAACTTTGACCTGCAACAGACAAAGGTCTGATCTCCAAAATATATAGAGAACTCAAGAAACTAGACTTTAAAATGCTAATTAACCCAATTTAAAAATGGGGCACTGAACTGAACAGAGAATTCTCAAAAGAAGAAATTCAAATGGCCAAAAGACACCTAAGGTCATGCTCAACCTCATTAGCAATCAGGGAAATGCAAATCAAAACAACTTTGAGATATCATCTTACACCTGACAGAATGGCTAAAATCAAAAGCACCGATGATAGCCTTTGCTGGAGAGGCTGTGGAGGAAGGGGTACACTCATCCATTGCTGGTGGGAATGCAATCTTGTGCAACCACTTTGGAAATCAGTGTTTCGGTTTCTCAGGAAATTCGGGATCAACCTACCCCTGGACCCAGCAATACCACTCTTGGGAATATACCCAAGAGATGCCCTATCATATGACAAAAGCATTTGTTCAACTATGTTCATAGCAGCATTATTTGTAATAGCCAGAACCTGGAAACAACCTAGATGCCCTTCAATGGAAGAATGGATGAAGAAAGTGTGGAATATATACACATTAGAGTATTATGCTGCGGTAAAAAACAATGACTTCTCGAATTTTGCATGCAAATGGATGGAAATAGAAAACACTATCCTGAGCGAGGTAACCCAGACCCAAAAAGATGAACATGGGATGTATTCACTCATAATTGGTTTCTAGCCATAAATAAAGGTCACGGAGTGTATACCTGGTGAACCTAA
>NW_026068313.1:337431-344936 GCF_014885135.2 Alexandromys fortis
GGAGGCGGAAACTTTTTTTTCTTATTCTCAATAAAAAAAAAAAAAAAAACTTTGAGTCTATAATTTGTGATCCTAAAGAAGCTAACTAAGAAGGTGAACCTAAAGAAAAACATATAGTTATCCTCCTGGATATGGGAAGTTGACAAGATTGCCGAGCAAAAAATTATGATTTCTTTTAAATTAAAAGAATGAGAAATAGAAGTATTCAAATGAATATATTACTGAAATTTACCAAACTATAGCTATATTGAAACGGTATGGCTAATTTCAGGTATTTGTCCAGCACACTGGAACCTTCTTTCAATATCAAGATTCACTATAGGTGGGGAATATTTTTCCTTATATTGACTTTACAACTTTCACAAGTAAACATTTTTAATTTTAAATTTTTAGGTAATAAAACATCATTTTTCCATGGGAGAAAATTAGGAACAACTTATTTTTTTCTTTTAATGTTAAAATAATTTAAAAAACTATTATATTATCTGCTAGTACTTCTTTGAGTCAACTGATTTAACTTCTTAAAATTTCTTATTTTGAAAAGTATTTAGTAATTGTGAGCTTATATTGGTTCTCTTAGTCCTTAATCCTTGTTTGCATTAATAAATGGGTATACGCTGAATACTTTGAAGCCTTTCATGATGAGAAATTAGTTTTTATTAAAAACATTTTTAAGGAGCTGCAGAGATGGCTCCATATATAAGAGTTAGTATTCCTCTCCCAAATGTCCCAAGTTTAGTTTTCAACACCAGTATTATTTGGCTCAAACTGCCTGTAATTCATGCTCCAGGGAAAACAATTTCCTCTGGCTTCAGTGGATGCCTAAATTTTAGCCCACATTAATTAAAAACACTAAAAGTAAGTATGAAATAGAACTAACATATTTAATTAGGAACCTCTTTGGATTTTTTTATAAATTGAAAGAAAATTATTATTATTATTATTATTATTATTATTATTATTATTATTATTTTTTTTTGTTTTTTTGAGACATGGTTCCTCTGTGGTTTTGGAGCCTGTCCTGGAACTAGCTCTTGTAGACAAGGCTGGTCTCGAACTCACAGAGATCCGCCTGCCCCTGCCTCCCAAGTGCTGGGATTAAAGGCGTGTGCCACCACTGCCCGGCCAATAATATTATTTTTAAGTAGAGTAATTTTTGGCTATTTCTTACATATTAAAATATGGCCTCTTAGTATCACAATCTTTGTTAATTTTGGTTTTCTTTTAATTTAATTCTTAAAAATATTTTATAATTTTGGCTCAATCTATTTCATCATTGAATGATTAACCCTTTCATTCAGACTGAAAACATAAAGTACTTTCAAATTTAGAAAATAATCACCCCTTTCTTTTTAAATGTTTTCATCTTATATATATATATAAAGATTTTTAAATAAAACCTATATTTATAATTCTTGTATTCTGTGTTTGAAAATAAACAAATATCATGACAAATCTCAAATAAGCCATAATATTTTATCAGATCGTCACATGTAGTCAAGTAAGAGCTGTGAATTTTAAAAGTCCATACCTTACATTTTAGTAAATTAATATTATAATTTATATCACTGTAGTCATATGAAATTTTTCTTGTTTATTCAACAGAACAAAAAAATAAAAGTAGCTATAATTTTTTATTTACTAAAATTTTAATTATTTCTACATGCTTTTATAATTAAACCATTGATGGTGGAGGGCCACTTGCTCATTCCAGCCACCGAGAACTGAAATAATCACATAGAAACTATATTAATTAAATCACTGATTGACCCATTAGTGCTAGCTTCTTATTGGCTAACTCTTATTATTAATTTATCCCATTTCTATTAATCTGTGTGTTTCACCATGTGGTTCTGGCTCACTGGCTAAAGTTCCGGCCTCTGTCTCTGGAAAGGCTACATGGCATCTCTCTGACTCTACCACCTTTCTCCCAGCATTCAGCTTAGTTTTACCCACCTAGCTCTATTTTCCTATAGCTCTGCTATAGGCCCAAACAGTTCCTTTATTTATCAATGATATTCACAGCATACAGAGGGAAATCTCACATCACCTTCCCTTTTCTGTTTAAATAAAAATTGAAGGTTTTAACTTTAACATAGTAAAATTACAAATAACAAAAGAGGTATCAAGTAAGAATTATAATTATAATATTTATATCTACTTTATCTTTTATCATAACTAAAAAAACTATAACAATAACTGTCAATTCCATCAGCCTCCAGAAGGATATATGTAAGCCCAAATTTCTACATTGAATGGTAGCCAGACTTTCAGGTCACAGTTTGTGCCTGTCACACAGGAGGTGGTCACCTCCCTAACAAGGGGTCAGAATATGCTAATGTTGTCTTGCTCCTTCTTTGTAATTTGGAGGACACCTGGGATAGAGATGCTAATTCAGCCTATATGACAGAGCTGGCATACAGAGCAGGAAGATAGGAAGACTTGACAGAGAGGGCAGAGAAAGATGTGAGCATGACTAAAGTCATTTACCTGGTGACCTAGGAATCAGAAAGGTAATGAATTTACCTTCAGTTTACATTTTGGTATAAAGGCTGTTTGTAGAATAAATGCTAGAAATTTTCAGGTTATAAACTTAGGAATTCATGCGGGATCACTGAGAATCTCCCTCCTGAAAAAGCCATATGAGTTGTGTCTTTAATCCCTTGTCTCCCCTCTGGTCTAGAGAAATAATGTATGGTCTAGGCTGGCACCAGATCATAACAGTTATAATATTTCCTAAGTAAACGGGAGGTGCATTGTAAGCAACTTCCAAAACTTGAGAATTGACGAAGACATCTCACTGTCTGGACATTTATTCAAAGTTATGTACCATTGGGACATCCCTCTTTAGCCTACAGGCCCCTAGTATCTGGCAGACTTTTCCATGAAGCAGGAAATTTCAATGACTGTTTTGCTTCTATTAGCAGTTTGTCAGTCACTTTCTTCTGTGTCCTGCAGAATATCTGGCAGACTTTTTCATAAAGCAGAAACCCCAAATGATCATCTCACCTTTAGGAAAGTTCAGCAGTCATTTCTCTGTGGGTCCTGCATGTCCATTTCATTAAGGAGTCCAGACAAGAGCTGTTTCTTGCCCAAATGGCTAATAAACTCCATAAGGAGCCTATTCAATGCCAAGAACCTAGCTCTTGAAGTAGCTAGGTTCTGCCGGGAGCAGATGTTTCTCACTGTCATGAAAAGTCCTAAGATCTTAAACATTTTAAATGCCATATTCTGTAGTCTTTGAAAGGTTTGAAGAATCCCTATCCATCTGAAATACATCTCTATACAGCTAGAAAATCTAACTAACATGACTACAGGCTTGACTATTATAAATGATTATCTATTAGCCTATATTTCTTAACTATACATTCATTTTTAAATGAGCTGGACAAACACAATATCTTAATCAAGAGCAGAAATATACAAATAAGAAAATTGACCTTAAATTTGTATCATATCCATATTTAAATGTAAATAAACATTTATAAACAATATTTGGGACTATGGACATAGTTCTTCTCTAAACTGTTTCCTGCTGTTTATTGGGTGAAGTAATTTTTAGAGGGGTGTTCAAGGTGACTTTTTAGGGTGTCCTGTTCCATCAAATCATATTAGTCTGGAAGGAATACATAGGTTCTCATCCTCTATGGAAACAAAAGAACCTCTTTTCCAAAGCAATGTATCCTTAAACTCAAATTCTGAAATCAAGATACCTTTAAAATATGTATGTTGCTTTAGCTTTGCAGTCCATACAATGAATGTCTCTCTGTACTTAGCTCCTTTACAATCAAAAATTCAAAGAAAACACAATAATATGCATAATCCAGAGTCTCTGTGTATATTCCATCTTTACATGGCTTATTTTCTTTTTTACTCCTATAATCTATGACTCTCTGTACTGTCTTTTTGAAAGACTTTACCTTTTATTTTAATACCTCTTACTTCTTTTTATAACTGTCTATATTAGTTTTCTTCTCTGTCTCAAGCCTATGTACATTTTTAAAAAAATATACTGTGTCGCATTTAGAGGACTTTTTCATCTGAATTTGTCTTATTGTGTATCTATAATTCCTTACTGTCCAGGAGTGCTTCTTAAAATGCTGAGCACTTCTTAAAAACTTAAGCTGCACCATTGCTAGGGAAAATACAGCAGTGACTGCTTGCCCCACCCAGTCCAGCATGGTGGAGCTGCTTGCTGCCTCTGAGAACCATGCACAGTGCCCCATCTCTAGGTACACAGCTGGTCTATGTTGCCACCAAGCAAGCCATGCATGTTGATCATGAACCCCATTCAAATGCTCGATCTCCTGAATGTGTCAGAGTTTGCACTGGCTGCATGGCCCAGAAAGCTGGCATTTAAAAACTGTATTTTTTTTTCTGCTACTGCTGGTTCAGGAAACCTCTTTTAAAGAGCCAGGTCTCTGCTTGCTTCTAGCAAACAGAGCCCACCCAAAAAAATGCTGCTACCAAACCATGGTTAACTCTGTTCTTTTGTGTATAGGATTCCTTTTTAAGCTTTCTCTGGTTTTACATGAATTTAATCTACCACATTTGTTCACCAATTTTTTTGGCGGAGGGCCACTTGTTTATACCATCTGCCCAGAAGCAAAATAGTCACACAGAAACTGTATTAATTAAATTACTGCTTGGCTCATTAGCTCTAGCTTCTTATTGGCTAACTCTTACATATTAATTTAACCCATTCCTATTCATAGGTGTATCACCACGTGGCTGTGGTTTACCAGCTAATGTTCCTGTGTCTGTCTCCAGTGGGGCTGCATGATGTCTCTCTGACTCTGCCTTCTTTCTCCCAGGATTCAGTTTAGTTTTCACCACCTAGCTCTATTTTCTTACAGCTCTGCTATAGGCCCAAAGCAGCTCCTTTATTTATCAATGGTAATCACAGCATACAGAGGGAAATCTCACATCAAGCAGTAATAAGAAAATTATTATATACTATCCTATATTGTACTCTCCTTTCATAAATTATTAACATATCTGTACTTACATTTGCAGAGTATATTTTAATGGCAAGGGAGATCATAGGCTGTAGGATAAAACCTGCTATTTTTATTTTTCTAAATGGCCATCCTATCCTAATACTTTCTAAATAGTGGGCATAAGTCAAAGAGAGATTCATGACTTATCAAAGGTCATAGAATAAGAGACGGAGTTTGTCTCTAAATAAGACATTTATATCAACCACCTCCCTACCCCCACTATCACTGAAGCTCAGGGGCCGCCATGGAATGGGAGATAATATATATATATATATATATATATATATATATATATATATATATATGCTGCGGGATAGGGATAAGTCCTGTGAAATGCTGTCTACATGACATAACATAGTCATGTATTTGTTAACTCATAGCAACCAGGTTTACCTGTGTATTGCCTGTAAATTCCAACTCAGACCCAGTGTAGATATACAGGACGTGAGTGTTCTCATGGTCCAATACTTTACTGAGGAGCTAATGACTGTTGATAATCGAAGGAGGAATAACCTTTTGTTGAGGATTTAGCCTTTGGCAAGATTCCCATGATTCAGTAGATGACCATACAACCTATACTGGCACACTAATTGGATCTGGCCATGGGGTTCAGTGTAGTGGTAGGAGATACTAGAGAGGCCCTGGCCTACAGACACATCGTGCAGGTAGAGAATGTTTCCAAGATAACCAAACCCATAGCCTTGTGACAGTGGCTGGGCATGAGAGACATCAAAGCATGATGATGAGCAAGTAAGTGGTGAAGGAAAGACAGAGAAATAAAGGCAGGATAGCTTGAGTACTGTGAACAGAGGCAGAACTAGAGATGGAAGGGAAGTGAGGAACAGCTTGTCATAAGTAGCCTGTGTAGCCACCTGAGGCCATGGAGATATCAGGTGAGTACTGATGCTGAGGATTATCTCTGGGTTCAATGGTGTGGGAAGTCTTCCTGTCTATGTTGCTTTTTATTGGTTAATGAACAAATCTGTTTCAACCAGTGGCTTAGCAGAATAGAGCTAGGTGGGAAGACTAAACTGAATGCTGGGAGTAAGAAGGCAGAGTCAGGGAGAAGCCATGGGGCCACTGCCTGGGACAGACTTGCCAAAACATTGCCAGTAAGCCACAGCCACATGGCAATACAGAGATTAATATAAATGGATTAATTTAGGATATAAGAATAAACCAGAAATACGCTTAAGCTACTGGTAAACAGTATTGCAAATAATACAGTTTCTGTGTGATCATTTCGTGGTTTGAGCAGCTGGGAACAAACAAGCCATCTACTATGACAGTCCATGGCCCTATAATAGCAGGGGGCAGGATCAATGTCTGTGACCAATTTAACCACCAAAGGCCATACAACATCCCTTAATCCAGGCTGCTACCTGGAGCTATGTTTAAGTCCAACGGCTGTGCAGAACTGGCCCTCCCTATCACTGGTTTCAGCACTCTGGTTAAATGGCCTATCCCTTACTGGCTGATGCACTTGGGAGAGCAGGCCCCACACAATGCATGGGCATCACAGTAAAGCTAGTCTTTGTACCAGGGACATGGGTGATATAGCCCCAAGAGTATAAACTCTGGAGAGCTGAACCTGCCCCTCATCACCCATACAGTGGTAGGGACAAAGGAGAGATGTACCCCTTGTCCCTCATAGCCTACAGCAAGCTGGAGAGCTGTCCTTGAGAGCAAGAGAGAATGTCAATTCTTGCTGGCTACAGAACTCAGTAGAGTTTTGTACCCTCACCTTACCTGGGCAGCACAACAGAACTATCTCTAGTGGCTGAGGACTATAGCGAGGGAAAGCTGGCCCTACCCTTACCTGGGCAGTGGGAGAGATGGTCCTGAAGACTTAAGCGTGGATAAACTGGTTCTGCTCCTTTTCTAAACAAAGCTGGAGAGCTGGCCCTGGTGGCTTGGGGGTAGAACAGGCATGGTGACCAACTCAGCTAACACCCAGGCATTGGACCAGGGCTCATAATTGACTAACCTGAACATCTACCCCATCTAGGAACTGCTGGAGGGCATGAAGGCACTGGCCCTGAAGAACCAAATGCAGGATCTTCATGACACAGGACAACAACAAGCTATCTGAGAGGGGTCCAGTGCAGATAGCAGAAACCAGAGACCTGGAACCAGAACAAGGACTATTTGAAATGAATTTTGCATGTAAAGTCATTTGGCCAAAGAGTAGACTAGATGACACTCTGTGGTACACAGCAGGTTCAATTGCAAGATGTTTCTTCTTATTCTTTAATTTGCATTTTTATTATTTAATATTTTTATTTTTATAGCATTTACTTTTCTGTCTTCTCATGGAGAGGAGGTTACAAGCATGGAGGGAAGATTTGGAGGGCCAGAAATATAAGTGGGATTGGGGTGTATTATACAGAATTCACAAAGAATCAATAAAAAGTTAAAATAATTTAAAAAATAAAAACAACAATGGCATAACATTAGGATTAGAACATGTTGAGTAGTAGTATATAGACAAGTCAGTAGGAAAAT
>NW_026068313.1:347206-355808 GCF_014885135.2 Alexandromys fortis
AATTTCACTTTGATTTTTGTTACTAATAAACATTTTTTTCTTTCCAGTGACAGACTTTTATGCAAGTCTCTAATTCACTTCCTGTCTTTTGCACAGTAACTTGCTGACAAATGTTTGTACTTTAGCTTTAAAAAAAAATATTTCTGCTTGCACGGAAACTTCCGAAAAACATTTTCCGTTTTACTGCCCGCAGAAGTGACATTAAACAATTCTGAAGCCAGACATTGTTTCCTGAGCTCTGTGTTTTCTACCTTTATAAAAAAAAAAAAAAAAACAAGTTGCAATTTTATCATTGATCTCTCATTTTTTTAAAGTGATCTGTTCTTAAAGTTATAAACCATTTTAACTAGGAAAATCCCTGATACATTATGTAATTATTTGAGAAGTACTGCATTATTTTAACATTATTTTATAATGCATTGTATACTACAGCACAGAAGGTATGAAATTTTTCTTTTTAATATAAATGGATGTTTTTAATTTCAAAACATCACGAGAGAAACTAATTAATATGTAGTATATCTCCATGTTCTAAATCCTAATAGGTTTGAACCTTCATATTGTCAATATACTAAGACTGTTCTTTAAAGCTTTGTTCCTGTTTGCAGATGACATGACTGGATACATGTGCCATCCCCCAAAGGCTCCAACAGGAAGCTACTATTGCTGGATAAATACTTTCAGCACAGTAGGAAGTTACAAAATAACCATCCCAAAACAGTAGCCTTCCTTTAAACCAAACAAAAACAGACTGAGAAAGAAATTGGGGAAATACTAACCTTTAAAATAGCCTCAAAAATATAAAAACACCTGGTAGTAAATCTAACTAAGGAAATAAAAGATTTATATAATAAAATCAGTAAAGCACAAAAGAAATAAATTGAAGATGTGTCAGGAGAAAGACCTTTTAGACAAATAAAGTGCTAGGATTCATATGAAAATGACTATCCTACCAAAAGCCATCTATGGAGTCAATATAATCATCATTAAAGTTCCAATGCAATTCTTCAATGAAATGGAAAAACAATCTTAAAAATGACCCAAATATCTCAACTATCAAAAGCAATCCTGAATGAAGACACTGCTGGAGGTATCCCTATATCAGCTTTGCAAGTAATACTATAGGTGCCTAGTAGTAAAAGCAGAATGATACTGGAAAAATAAATAAATAAACATAAATGAGTAGAATAAAATTAAGAATACAGATATAAGTAAAGGCTCCTAAAACTACCTGACTTTTCAGAAATTTGCCAAAAATTCACAGTGCAAAAAAGGCAGCATCTGCAACAAATGGTGCTTAGAAAATTGCATAAGATCATGTAGAAGAACCAAATTTGATTATTCTCTCTCACATACTACACAAATCAATTCTAAATGGATCAAAAATTTCGATGTTTGAATTGAAACTGAAATTTGTATAAGAAAGAGTAGCGTGTAGTACTCTAATATGTATATATTCCATACTTTCTTCATCCATTCTTCAATTGAAGGGCATCTAGGTTGTTTCCAGGTTCTGGCTATTACAAACAATGATGCTATAAACATAGTAGAGCATATAATTTTGTTGTATGATAAGGCCTCTCTTGGGTATATTCCCAAGAGTGGTATTGCTGGGTCCATGGGTAGGTTGATCCCGAATTTCCTGAGAAACCTCCACACTGCTTTCCAGAGTGATTGCACAAGTTTGCATTCCCACCAGCAATGGATGAGTGTACCCCTTTCTCCACAACCTCTCCAGCAAAGGCTATCATTGGTGTTTTTGATTTTCGCCATTCTGACAGGTGTAAGATGGTATCTTAAAGTTGTCTTGATTTGCATTTCCCTGATCGCTAAGGAAGTTGAGCATGACCTTAGGTGTCTTTTGGCCATTTGAACTTCTTCTGTTGAGAGATCTCTGTTCAGCTCAGTGCCCCATTTTATAATTGGGTTGATTAGTCTTTTACAGTCTAGTTTCTTGAGTTCTTTATATATTTTGGAGATCAGACCTTTGTCAGTTGCGGGACAAGGACTTCTTGAAGTTTGCAGGCAAATGGATGGAAATAGAAAACACTATCCTGAGTGAGGTAAGCCAGACCCAAAAAGAGGAACATGGGATGTACTCACTCATATTTGGTTTCTAGCCATAAATAAAGGTCACTGAGCCTATAATTCGGGTTCTTAGAGAAGCTAAATAAGAAGGAGAACCCAAAGAAAAACATATAGGCATCCTCCTGAATATTAACCTTCATCAGGCGATGAAAGGAGACAGAGACAATGGATGGAGGTGGGTGGTCCTTGGACAAAATTGGTGTCAAGAACAAAAAAAGAATGCAATAAACAAAACACCAAGAAAATAAACAAATATATTAAAAGTGGGCTATTGAACTGAACAGAATGTTCTCAAAAGTAGTAATGATGGCAATGGCAATGTGTTGTTAACACTTTAAAAACTATTCAGCATTCTTAGCCATCAAGAAAATGAAGATTAAGCCAAGTGGTGGTGGTGCATGCCTTTTATCCCAGCACTCAGCAGGCAGATCTCTGTGAGTTTGAGGCCAGTCTGGTCTACAGAGCTAGTGCCAAAACAGCTAAGGTTACACAAAGAGACCTTGTTTCAGCAAAGAAACTAATGGAAATGCAAAAAAATTAACATTAAAAATTCATAGATATTCAATCTTTCATCAGTCAGAACAGCTTTTTAAACTAAGGACCATGCTACACAATAAAATTTATGCCTAGTACTATAGATTAAGCTGAGTATGTCATTGGCCCCAGTTCTAACTTTACTGCTATTATTTTGATAAGTGGGCATGGTATTTTGTCCTCTAAACTCACATTTCTAAACCCATAAATTGCTGCAGCTTTCAGACCTCAGCAGAAATATTTATTTGTGCAGTCCACACTAGTTAACTAAGAAATTCACAGTTGATGTGTATATATGTACAAAGAATAAGTGTCTTTGTGGTGCTTGTCCATAGATGGGATAAACCTATCATACTCTTATCCCACAAGTTCCGTGAATCATTGCAGAAAAGGGAACAGGAATACTATGAATGCCAGAAATGAAGAACTGTGTGAAACACTGCCTTCTAGACATAGCAGGATTATTATATTCATGAGCTCACAACAGCTCTGATTGCCTGCATTACATTTCAGCATGGACAGGAAAGGAACATATGAGCTCTCTTCCCTGAGGAGCTATCAACAGTTGGTGACTTCTCAAGAAGAGAGTCAATTTATTTTGAGAGTAGTCCCTTAAAGATCTGGGTGGCCTATGCTGCAACCCTGGACTGGTGATATCCAGGTCTGAGCTGCAATGGGAGGTGTGTCTGTGTCCATGGCCCTGCGTGCAGCCATGGTCTCTATTGATGTCTTTGGTACTTGTTGCCATCAAGCACCGTGTCATGTCCAGGGTCTTGACTGCCACTTAGGGAGATGTTAGAGTCCTGGGATCATACTTCCAATGGGCCCACTGTGGCCTGTGCTACTACTACCTGGATCCATGGTGACATTCAGGCTCAAGTTGCTGCTGAGGGTGAATATAGTAGTTTATGATTCATATTTTAATAAATAAAGCTTGCCTGAAGATAAGAAGGCAAAGCAGCCACACTAGTCAGTCATACAGGCCAGGTAGTGATGGCACACACCTTCAACCAGTAACCACACTAGTTAGCCATAGACCCTGGGTGGTGGTGGTGCAGGCCTGTAATCCCAGCCCTAGGGAAGTAAAGTCAGAAGCTGTATACCTGGGCAAAGAGGAATATAAAGGGGAGAGGTAGAAACTCATTGGAATGTGAAGTTTGAGGATTCATGGAGAGGATCTTGCCTTTTTAGTGTGAAGTTTTGGGAAAGGCAAAAAGTCTCTAGTGGTTGGTTGCTTTGCTTTTCTAATCTTCAGATATCTTTTTCTGGGTTTTTATTATTCATACTACAGGCTACATTTGAGTTTGTGGTCCTGCTGCAGCTGAAGTCTATATTAAGGTCTGTTGACCCTGCTATGCCAGGAACATGTTTAGCTGGTGCCACCCGTTACTGACCCTGAAAAAGATGGTCTCACCCCTAACCACAGGTGTGAAAGAGCTGATGCCACCCTTCACCTGAGGGGGCATGTCTCAGAGGTCTGGACTGACCAATTCAGCTACTGTCTGGGCCCACATAAAGGGCATTTAGTTAATCCACTCTAACAAGTACTGCATCTATCACCTGCTGGAGACTATGAAGGGACTAGTGCTTCAAAACCATAGCTGCATGATCTCAATGACTGGGGCGACAGCGGGATATCTGAGAGAGGTTTCTGTGAGAGTCCAGTATTGATGGTGTACTAGAAGCCAGCGGTCTTGAACCAGACCAACATCTCGTCACACAATGAACATTTGCAAGTAAAACTGTTTGTACAAAAGGGTACTGAGTAAAATAGAGCAGCTCCCAATGCCACTACTAAAGAGGTGATGGAAAAGCGGGAAAGATGAAGAAGCAAAGTGGTTTTTGTTTTGTTTATGGTTTGATTTGTTAGGATTTTTTTTGTGTGCTTTTTGTTTGGTTGTTTTGTTTTCTGTTGAATTTGTTTTGTGTTTTTTAATTAATATTTTTACTTTTATTTCTTTATAAATCTTCCTTTTATGGAGATACTACAAGATTGAGGGGCAAATATGGAGGTACTTGGAGGTGAATGGGATTGGAGCAAACTATGTAAAAATCCCAAAGAATCAATATTTTTTTTAAAAAAAAGAACATGACCCCCTTATAGATTGACTGTGTTCCATTAGAATATCCTACACTCATGAATATATGGACAGCAGAAATTGGACATAGTGGATTATTTTTTTGAAAAAGAAGACATGAAGTTGTAATGTGGTGGGATGGATCGTGGAGGAGTTAACGGGAAGAGTGAAGGACAATGAAACCAGAATATACTGCACATATATATATATATATAAAATTTCAAATAATTCATTATTAATAGAATACAAATTATATGGATGTAAAATCGATACAGAATATTGCTTCACTTAATTATATATATATTAATATTTCTATAACCAATATATACAAAGGCATGATTTTTAATTTAATGCAAATGATATATAGACACATAAAAGAACACATACTAAGAGTATGATTCCTCCATAAATGTACACATTGCTTAATGTGATTCATGTTGAATATATTTATTTCTTCAAACATTTATCACTTCTCCATGCTGAAATCCTTTAACATCATTCCATATTAATATATAAGTTCTGCTATAATATGGTATTAGTATTACTGCAGATCACAATAATGTACTGCATTTTTTCAAAAAGTCATTTCTAATAGGTGTACATCAACATGTGAAGATACAATTTAGAATGTTAAAATTTCATAATTAGTTGATGTTTTTATTTCTCCTTTTTCAAAATCAAATTCCAAGAACTGAGTATTTGCTTTCTGTAAGCATTATTTCAATAACATCAGAGCCTATTTCATATTTTCTCTCTGGTCGGTGAATAATTACTGAATGAAAACATTTTAAGCCAACTTAAAGTTATTATGCTTCTTGTTTCTTAAATATGTAGTAGCAATAGTAGGAATACCTACTCAAAGAGATCTTGTGTGCATTATATTAAGTAAAATATGTTAATAAGTTTAAAATGTTGTGAAAGAAAATCACAATTAATTTTTCAGTAATAATCGGCATCCAGTAGACTAAATTGTTCTACTCCTAAAATTATGACTTTCCTCCTCTCTTTATGTTCTGTTTCTTCTCATATAGCAAAAACATCATCCTTCCACTTCTTGTATAAGTCCTAGTATCTGTGTCATTTAAATATATTTGTATATATATACATATATATGTATGCATATATATAGTTTTCATATCTTTATAGAAGTTTTCTGGCAAGTTCCTTTACTAACTACTCTCTGACTGAACTTGAGACCCACTCCACAGTAGAGAACACATATCCACTACTATAAATGGATTCATAGTTTTCTCAGTTTTTCTAGCTTCTACCTCACTGTCATTTGCTCCAGTCTGTTTGGATGATTTATTATTGTTTATTTATTCCATGAAGACATAAAAACTTTTTCAGAGTTAGTTGGCTGAGGGGACCATTGACATTGGTGTACTTCTGTCTAATATTTAATTTAATCAAATTTTCATCTAATCTTCTGCTTAGAGGACAGGGTCTCTATGTCAAAATTGTAAATGTGAGCATAGTTTTCAAATAATTATCCTCTTTACAATATACTACACCCAGAATCAACACATTTGGGTGTTTCATACTCACCCATTAACACACTGCTTATCTGCTGCAAAGATAAACCTCTAGTCTTCTATTGCAACAGATAAAATACAGACTTCTCTGTAGAGTCAAAGAGGAATCTGCTCTAATTTTTGAGCTGTGAAACTTCTTAAACTTCTAGCATTTGTACATACATTTTGAAGTACTAGGAATAGATAATTCTGAAGAATGATGAGAAGCAAAGTATAAGCTTCAGAAGGCAAAGGAACATTTTCTTTTTCCCAATTTCAACACCTATGTCTTTCAAAACCTACAATATATTGACCCGATGCATAACTTTAGCTACTTAATAGATATTTGCTTAATTAAATGCTAGTATTGGGTGTGGTGGCACATGCATCTAACCACATAATGCAGACCTATAGAAGCTAAGTGAGGTGACAACAAGATAGACGCTGGTCTCTACACAGTGATAACCTAAAAATAACAAAAAGATGATAAGAAGATGACTCAGCAATTAGGAACACAAGCTGCTTCTCCATAGTTGCCAAGCACAATTCCCAATCATTCACATTGGAGCTGACAGACATCTGTAACTCCAGCCCTAGGACATTTGGCACTCTATTTTACTCTTCATGGGTACCAGAAATGCACTTAGTCCACATATATAAGTGCAGACAAAACACTCAAAGTAAAAACAAGAAGAAATGTTATGACAAAAGGAAGAAAGAAATGGAGGGGGAGAAGAGAAAAAGGGAGAAAGGGAGGAAGAAAAAAAGGAAAATAGTGAAGAAGCATATCCATATGGTCAAAAGTGAAAATATTTATTCTTACATGTTTCTGAAACTGCAAAAAGAAAATAATTTGATTTTATATTTTCCTGTAAATTGAATTTTTTATAGAACCTTTTGCTATTGAGCACACAATTCTGTAACAGTACAAATCTGAGTATCATCATCCTTCATGAAATATCTATTTAAATAATCACACACAGAAAATATACTCTTGTTTTTACATACACACAAATGATAATAACAAAATAATACAAAACTTCTGTCCCAAATTGTAGAAAAACTTATTCTTAAACTTCTATTTTTATGTGGTATGGTTTTACTCAATTCAGGCAAAAGGCAATGATTTGTTATTATATGGTGCTGTTTTTATGATATGGCTTATCTAAAGAGGAAGAAAAAGCATAAATCAGAAAAAAACAATGTGACAGAGCATCAAAGGTAGCAAATATATTTTATGTGTAAAGATAACTTTAAAACCTCAAATTTTATACACATGTGCCAATATTCTTACTAAATTTGTGATTTCAAACTTTATGTTTCATTCTCAAAAGCTAATCATTATAAAGCAAAGCCCACAGTAAATATCGTAAAATGCTTAATGATATGCATTATTGCCGTTGCATGATATACTAGCTACAGCCTGAAAAGAAAATGATTTTTCCTTTCCCTCTTCCTTCCAGCACTTTATTAATTTCTAACTCAAGATGTCCCTCTGCTGGAGCATTGAATTTTTAAAGCATACACTGTATCTTGTACAGGACATGCTTCAGATTTCTAAAAGGAAATTATCTGAAATGCTTTACTACAATCATTCTATGATACTGATGAGTTTTTCTAATAAAAATAAAAATACACACATTAACATCTATATTTACAGAAATACTGTTAAAAGCTATGTTTAACATCAATAAGCTTTCTTGGTGCAAACCCAAATTCTGTCTATGCCTCTTCCACTTTCAATAAATAACTTTTCTTTAAGGTATAATTTCGGAGGCTGCGGATATTTCTTTGTGCTTAAGATCACTAACTGCTCTTGTACCTAGGCTCAGCTTCCAGTCTCCACATGGAGACTCACAACCATCTGTAATTCTAGCTCGAAGAGATATGACTATCTTTTCTACACTATATGAGCACTTGGTGCAGACCTACATGCAGGTAAAATACCCATATACATCATCATCATTATCATCATCGTGAGGATGAGGGAGAGCTGGCAAGTTGACCAACCCTGAAACTACCCGATCTCAGAAAAAGGGTTATGAGTGGGCCCATCTCATCTGTTAGAGCATGTAAAGGGATAGTCCTGAAGACCAAAGCTGCAGTATCTCCATGACACAGGGCAACAACAGGATATTCAAGAAGTCTCGGTGAGGACCCAGTATTGATAGTGTAGCAGAAACCAGAGGCCATGAACCAGACCAATGACTCTTTTAAATGAACACTTGTAAGTAAAGCTATATGAATAAAAGGCTAACCTGTGACTCACTGTGTCACACTACAACTTCCATGCTGCAATTTTCTGTCTTTCTTTTCTTCCTCATTCTTTTCTTATTTTCCTCTTAAATTTTATTTTATTTCTTTTTTTTTTTTTTTTTTTTTTTTTTT
>NW_026068313.1:356787-399890 GCF_014885135.2 Alexandromys fortis
AAAAAAACAAAAAAAAAAAAAAAAAAAAAAAAAAAAAAAAAAAAAAAAAAAAAAAAAAAAAAAAAAAAAAAAAACAGACAATTGATGGTCTTGTAGCAGCAAATCCCAAAGACGGAAAACCACACAAATAAATATCACCAGTAATGAAAGACAAATTAACAGGAGATAGAAATCACTGGTCATTATTATCCCTTAATATAAATGGACTCAACTCACCTATGAAAAGTCACAGGCTAACAGACTGGATACGGAAACAGAATCCATCCTTCTTCTACATACAAGAAACACACCTCAACCTCAAAGATACACATCATCTCAGTGTAAAGGGTTGGGGAAAAATATTCCAATCAAATGGACCTAAGAAACAAGCTTGTGTATCTATCCCAATATCTAACAAAATAGACTTCAAACTAAAATCAATCAAAAGAAACAAAGAGGGACATTTTATATTAGTCACAGGAAAAATTCATCAGGAGGAAATCTCAATACCGAACATCTATTCCCCAAATATAAGTGTACACTCATATGTGAAAGAAACACTACTAAAGCTTAAATCATTCATTAAACCACACACACTAATAGTGGTAGACTTCAACAATCCACTCTCACCACTGGATAGGTCAGTCAAACAAAATGAACAGAGAAATAAGGGAACTGACAGAAGTTATGAATCAATTTGGCTTAACAGTCATCTATTGAATATTCCATCCAAACATAAAAGAATAAACCTTCTTCTCAACACCTCATGGAACCTTCTCAAAAATTGACCACATACTCAGTAACAAAACAAACCTCAACAAATACAAAAAATGGAATAACCCCATGTATCTTATCAGATCACAATGGTTTAAAACTAGATGTCAATAGCAATACTAATTCCAGAAAGTACACAAACACATGGAAATTAAACAATGCTCACCTGAATCATTAATAGATCAAGAAAAGATAATAAGAAATTAAAGACTTCCTAAAAGTCAATGAAAATGACCACATAACATACCCAAATTTATGGAACACAATGAAAGCAGTGTTAAGAGGAAAGTTCACAGCACTAAATGCTTACATAAAGAAGTCGGAAAAAAAACCCACACTAGTAAATTAACAGAACATTTGAAACCTTGAGAACAACAACAACAACAACAAAAAAGCAAACTCACCCAAGAGAACTAGACGACAGGAAATAATCAAATTGAGAGCTGAAATCAACAAAATAGAAACAAAACAAGACAAATAATCAATGAGACAAAGACTTGGATTTTCAAGAAAATCAACAAAATAGACAAACCTTTATCCAATCTAACCAAAAGGCAGAGAGAGAATATCCAAATTAACAAATTCAGAAATGAAAAGGGAGACATAATAACAACATTGAGGAAATGCAGAGAATCATCAGGTCATATTTTGAAACTTTGTACTCTACAAAATTGGAAAACTTAAAGGAAATGGACAACTTTCTGGATAAATATCACTTACCAAAATTAAATCAAGACCAGATATGCAAATTAAACAGACCTATAACTGCTGAAGAAATAGAAATATTCATCAAAAGTCTCCCAACCAAAAAAAAAAAGCCCAGGACCAGATGGTTTCCAGCACAGAATTCTAAAAGATTTTTAAAGAAGAACTAATACCAATACTCCTCAAATTATTCCACACAATAGGAACAGAAGGAACATTGCCAAACTCTTTTTATGAGGCTACAATTACCCAGATAATTGCGCAAAAAACAGAAAGACATTACTAAGAAAGAGAATTACAAACCAATCTCACTCATGAACATTGATACCAAAATTCTCAATAAAATACTGGCAAATTGAATCCAACAACACATCAGAACCATCATCCACCATGATAAGTTGGTTTCATCCCAGAGACACAAGGATGGTTCAACATATGAAAATCTGTCAACATAATCTCAAAATAAAAACCACATGATAATCTCATTAGATGCCAAAAAACTTTTGACAAAATACCACATCCCTTCATAATAGAGGTCTTGGAGAGAGCAGGGATACACGGAACATACCTATACATAATAAAGGCAACATACCTAAGCGGCAAGCCAACAACCTACATCAAACAAAAGGGAGTGAAACTCCCAGCAGACCCACTGAAATCAGAAACAAGACAAGGTTGTCCACTCCATATCTTTCAATATAACACATGAACTAGAGCAATAAGACACCAAAAGGAGATCAAGGGGATACAAACTGAAAAAGAAGAAGTCAAACTTTCGCTAATTTTGATGGTATAATAGTTTACATAAGTGATCCCAAAAATTTTACCAAGGAAATTCTACAACTCATAAACACTTTCAGTAATGTAGCAGGATACAACAATAACTTAAAAAAAATCAGTAGCTCTCCTGTACTCAGATTATAAAAGGGCTGGGAAAGAAATCAGAGAAACATTATCCTTCACAATAGCCACAAATAGCATAAAATATCACAAAATAAGTCTAACCAAACAAGTGGAAGTCTTGTATGACAAGAACTCTAAATCTTTGTAGAAAGAAAATGAAGAAGACACCAAAAAGTGTCTTTTTGTGTAGGTAGAATTAACACAGTAAAAATGGCAATCTTGACCAAAAGCAATCTACAGATTAAATACAATGCCCATCAAAATCCCAGCAAAATTCTTCACAGACCTTGAAAGAATGGCACTCAACTTCATATGGAAACGACAAAAACCCAGGATAGCCAAAACAATCCTGTACAATAAAAGAACGTTTGGAGGCGTCACAATCCCTGACTTAAAACTCTACGACAGAGCTACAGTACTGAAAACAGCCTGGTATTGGCATAAGAACAGACAAGAAGACCAATGGAACTGAATGGAAGACACAGATATTAATACACATGCCTTTTAACACAAGATTTTTGACAAAGAAGCAAAAAAATATCAAATGGCAAAAAGAAAGCATATTTAATAAATGGTGCTGGCATAACTGGATATCAACACGTAGAAGAATGAAAATAGATCTGTATCTATCACCATACACAAAACTCAAGTCCAAATGGATCAAAGACCTCAACATAACGCCAGCAACACTGAACCTTATAGAAGAGAAAGTGAGAAGTACACTTGAACACATTGGCAAAAGAGACCACTTCTTAAACATAACCCCAGCAGCACAGACACTGAGAGAAACAATTAATAAATGGGACCTCCTGAAACTGAAACACTTCTGTAAAGCAAAGGACATGGTTAATAAGACAAAACAAAAGCCTTCAGAAATGGAAAAGATCTAAACTAACCCCACATCAGACAGAGGTCTGATCTCCAAAATATACAAAGAACTCAAGAAATTGGTCATCAAAAGAAAAAAAAAATCATCCAATAAAAAATGGAGTACAGACCTAAACAGAGAATTCTCAACAGAGGAAATTAAATTGGCTAAAAGACACTTAAGGAAATGTTCAACATCCTTAGTCATCAGAGAAATGCAAATCAAAACAACTCTGAGATTCCATCTTACAACTGCAAGAATGGCCAAGATCAAAAACACTGATGACAACTTATGCTGGAAAAGTTATAGGGGAAAGGAAAACACTTCTGCATTGCTGGTGGGAATGCAAGCTGGTAGAGCCCTTTTAAATGTCAGTGTGGTGATTTCTTGAAAAATTAGGAAACAACCTTCCTCAAGACCCAGCAGTGCCACTTTTGGGTATATATCCAAAGGATGCTCAATCATGCCACAAGGACATGTGCTCAACTGTGTTCATAGCAGCATTGTTTATCATAGCCAGAACCTGAAAACAACCTAAATGTCTGTTGAAGGAAGAATGGATAATGAAAATATGGTACATTTACACAATGGAGTACTATACAGTAGGAAAAATACCAACATCTTGAATTTTGCAGGAAACTGCATGGTGCTAGAAAACACTATTTTGAGTGAGGTAACCCCGACACAGAAAGACAATTATTACATGTACTCACTCATTGGTGGTTTTTAAACATAAAGCAAAGAAAACCAGCCTAGAAACCACAATCCCAGAGAATTTAGACAACAATGAGGACCCTAAGAGTGACTTACATAGATCTAACCTCCATGGGAAGTAGAAAAAGACAAGATCTCCTGAGTAAATTGGAAGCATGGGGAACTTGGGGGAGGGGTGAAGTGGGGAGGTGAGAGGCAGGGAGGGGGCAGAGAAAAATGTAGAGTTCAATAAAAATCAATAATAAAAAAAAGAAAAGCAAATAATTTATGGGCATGACATTGCTCAAGGAAAGCATAGAACGTGAAGAGAAGACAGACTGACAATAACATCTAGCAAGACAATTAAGTTTAAATGGAAGATAGTATAAAGGAAGGAAACACTGACATAGTCAGTCTTAGCTACCTAGGCACTAGTGAACTAAAGTTGGGAGAAAGAACAGGATCTGTGAAAGAAAGAAGTTCGAGAAGCAGGCAGTTGTCAATAAATTCAGATGTCGAGATCATTTGGAAAAAAAAAAACTACCAACAACAACCATAGTGCCTGAACATATTGCTCGGTGTTTAAAGAGTTTGCATTGCAAGCATGGAGAGCTCAGTTTGGATCCTCAGGTCTGTGGTAAAGATACAGTGATGGCATATATCTATTATCCAACACTGGGAAAGCAGAGTTAAGTGTGTCCCTGAAGCTCACTGGATAGCTAGCTTAATTGAATTGCTGAGTTTCCAAAGCTTAGTGAGAGGCTCTGCCTCTACAACGTAAGATTATGACAAAGGATGACACCTAACATTGACATCAATCTTCCATGTGTACACACACACATGCACCGGCATATATGTGTACATATAAGAAAAAAATAAATATATCACACAAATACACAATTCAATAGTTTTAGCAACTGGGAGATTACTGATAATGCTTTTAGGAAACTGAAATGATATGTTAAGAATTGAAGAAGTATAGGCAAATCTCATACACATCCCATTTATTTTAGTTAAAATAAGCCTGGTAATAATACCAAAAGCAGCCTGACTAGAAGAGCAGCCAGAAAGGTGCATCATAGCGTTATAGCATCAGAATATGACAAATATATAAATGCTACCATACAAATTAGTCTCTTTACCTACTGTCCAAACAGTCACATAAAGACATTGTTGTTAACCTCTTGGGCTTCCCTAGACTACATAATTGCTAAAAATAATTTGATCAGCTTCAGTCCAATCAACACTAATCAACATATTAATCATCAGAGAAATGCAAAACAAAACAACTCTGAGATTCCATCTTACACTTGTAAGAATAGCCAAGATCAAAATCACTGATGACAACTTATGCTGGAGAGGTTGTAGGGAAAAGGGAACACTTCAGCATTGCTGGTGGGAATGCAAGCTGGTACAGCCCCTTTGGATGTCAGTGTGGCGATTTCTCAGAAAATTAGGAAACAACCTAAACTTCCCCATGACATAGGAATACCACTTTGGGGTATATATCCAAAGGATGCTCAATGGTGCCACAAGGACATGTGCTCAACTATGCTTATAGCAACATTGTTTGCCATAGCTAGAACCTGGAAACAACCTAAATTCCTCTCGACCAAAGAATAAATAAGGAAAATGTGGTACATTTGCACAATGGAGTTCTATACATATTCCCATCTCTAAAGAATACTGCAAGTTTTCATGCCTCCGGTAATAACTTTAGGCACTTTCTGTTTCAGTGTACTCAGAAAGTTTCCAGGAATGAAAATTAGAAAAAAAAAATCAGTTCTGGATAGGTTTTTGGTGTTTGCACAGTAATATAAAACTGTTTTCTAGTATCCTGTTAGGAAGAATCCCTTATTTACTATCCTATGGCTGTGCATACTTGGGCACGTGTATGATTAAAATCACATACATTACTACATAGGACACGTGAAAAAGAAAAATAAACTATTTAGAACTTGTTTTACTTAGGGTTTTATTGCTGTGAAGAGACACCATGACAACAATTTTTGTTTTGTTTTGTTTTGTTTTGTTCAAGGCAAGCTTTCTCTGTGTAGCATTGGAGCCTGTCCTGGAATTGTTCTATAGACCAGGCTCACCTCAAACTCATAGGGATTCACCTGTCTCTGCCTCCTATGTTCTGGGATTAATGGTGTGTGCAGAAAACATTTAATTGGGGCTGGCTTACAATTCAGAACTTTAGTCCATTATCATCATGGCAGGAAGCATAGCAGAGTACAGACAGACATGGTATTGTAGAGAGGCTAAGAGTTCTTCATCTGAGACCTAAGGCAGCAGAAAGGAAGAGGAAGCCACTGGGCCTAAGCAGAGCTTTAGAAACTTCAAAGCCCACCCCCAGTGACACACTTTCTCCAACAACTCCACAACTACTTCAACAAGATTACACCTCCTAATACTGCTCTATGAGCCTATGGGTGCCATTTTCTTTCAAACCATCACACATCTCATACTCTAAAAAATAAATGTACGATTATATAGGATTTTTTATATCTTTTCCCTCTCATAAGTACTTTCTTCAATGTTTACAGTGTTGCACATCTTTAATCCCAGAACTCCATAGGTTGAGACAGGTGGATCTTTGAAATCAAGACAAGCCTGCTCTAGGCAAACCAGAAATATATAGCAATATCTGTCACAAGGAAAAAATGGTTAATGTTATTGTTAAAAAAATAGGACTTTATCATTTTTAAGGTACAGATATAATAGTGCAGTTACTTGGAGTTCTGTGACCATGATGACGATATTAACATTTAATAAAAAGTGGAAAATTCATCTTGGTCTTAAATCATTAGAACAAAGTAAAACTAGCTTTGAGTAAATAATACCCCACCCTCATTTTATTATTATACATGCACAACCTGTAACTAGGCTGACCAAGTTATGTAGTCCCAGCTGACATCAAACTCATGATGGCATGACTCATGTTCCAGTTTTCTAAATGGAATTGCAGGCATAAAGCCAAACCCAAATCCTGATAGAAATTTGCTCTAAACTTGAATGGGTTTATTCTATGATAACTAGTTTCTTAAACTAAGAAAGACGGTGATAAAAATTGACAACAATGGGCCTAGAGAGATGTTTCAGTGTGAATGCTCTTCTTCCAGTGAAACTAAGTTCAGTTCCCTAGCATCCATGCTGGGCAGTTAACAATTACTAAACTCCAGTTTTAAAGGTTGTAACATTATCTTTCATTCTACCACACAAACGTTCCATTTACTCACTGAGACATATATAAACCCATAAACTAAATGAATGAAATGATTTTTTAATGATATTGGTCAGTAAATTAACCATAATGAATAGAAAAGAGCAAAAGAAGTTTAATTTTTTAGATATCTTAAGCTGAAGTAACAGAAGTGAAGTCTTTTAGCTAATGGGGATTATTCCATTGGAGACTGACTAGATTCACATTTAGATAAAATGAAAATTGAAATTAAGAGTGAGCTTATTTTCTAGCATTGTTAATTTTCTTGTATTTGTTGTTTTCTTTTGCTATGAGTACAATAAAACCTAAAAAAAACTCTATTAAAAGTTCATTTATTATCTTTTTTTGTACTCCATCAGTCCACTCAAGTCTCACCAAGGACTTCTGGCTTGTCATTCAGTGCTAGTTGTAGAGAAGAGTGTTAGTAGGTGAAGCTTTTCTAATTTTTCTAAGTTGACCTTTACATCACATTTTTGGAATGCAAAAGCAAGGAGAGCATTAAGGGAAATTTAGAAAATAACATTACTGGCTTATTTATTTTTGACCACCTTACCACAAACATCACATCATCAGTACCAAGCAGTATAAGAAAGGTAAAACAATAAAGGAGAAATAATAAAGACTTTTGAATCTGTCATCACAGTTTGCTTGAATCTTTTAAATGTGATTTAATCTGCATTCATTGCAGCTTTACTGACCTTATGTAGCTACTAAAGATTATGTGAAGCAGAACGGCCCAAGGGCATACATCCTTGCTGAAAAACCTGGAGGAAATTCAATAGACTAAATGTTTATCTGGTGTTTGGTCATCAATCTGAAGCACACTAAACATAGCAACAGTATATTTTTTTTCTACTTATTTCTTTCACCTTAATAATAAGATCTGAGACTGTCAAAGTTATTTTCTAAATGATATTCAATTTTCTAATATTTAATCTTGTTAGGTTTTCCTGTATTCAAAGGCTACTCCCTAATCACCACAGATTATTATCTTGCCCTCCATTTACAACACCCTAGGAACACAGCTCCAGGAAATAAAGTAATGAGATTTTAGTTCTAAGTCACTGGAGCTCACTATTGACATTTAGATTTAGCAAGTAATTTATTGTAAACAAAGTACTGAGCCTGAAATAATCTATAATCAGTGAAAAGTTTATCTTGAGGAGAAGATAAGCACTTTAAGCTGGGGAAAGCTTTGCTAAAGTGTACAGAAAGAAGCTGTCATTTTCACTAGGACAAATGGATCAAATAGAGAAATCACAAAAACAAAATCTAGGTACCTTAAATTCTGCAAAGATTAAAATCATACATCTTTTTTTGAGAATACAAATCCTTCCACCTTGAAGCTACCCTATATTGAGAATCACAGTCTTGTACAAATGAGAGCTGGCCTTATTTGCAATAGACAGCAGTAAACAGAAAAACCCTATGTTCTCAATTGAAAAAATTCTAACGGAAAAAAAAATTCAAACAAACAAAAATCTCTTTCAAATCATAGATCTCTGTAAAATACTAAAACTACAAGAAAACAAGCCTTTGTATTTATTCTATTCATCTTAAATAAGCACCCAATTTTATATTGTAAATAGTGGTTTCCATCTGTCCAGAAACTGGCTATTTAAAAAATGTTTATAAAGAAAATACTCTACAATGTGTACCAGTAAATATCACTGGAAAATAGTTATAAATAGATAATTGGTAAAACAAAAAAGTGTGTTATGCTAGCTTTGTTTTCTTACCATTATGACAATATCTTCTTATGGAGAGATGTACTTGAGAATTAGGAAAGCAAATTCTTGATAAACTTATTTAGATTTGAAGGAGTATTTTGTGCAAAATATACTGTTTATACAAATATGAGTGTGTGTATGTGTGTGTAATTTTGTAACTGAGTCAAATTAACCAACAACATCATTTTTCAAGTGATTTATGCTATCTCAGAGCCATTGCTGAGGTGTTCTAAAACAGTGTCAGAGAATTGGACAACTAAACCAGGAAGTATATCTATGTAAAATTTTCAGGACAAATAGCAGCTACTGAAAAAAAATCACAATATATTCTGCATGTTAATTCCTCTACTGAATATCATATTGGAAGCAAAAGAATTTTTAATAATTTGTTCTTTTGAGAAATGATGAGATATTGTGTATAAATTCAGAGTAAGAACAGAAAGGTTGTAAAGTTCAGTGATTCATACAGGCCTTGACCTTCAGCAAAGTTACAGGGTATAACACATATAATCTTATTCAAAGTGTTGCATTGTAAGAGTCTTACATACATATATGCTTCAGTGAATAAATTGTACATATATTAATAAAAAAATAACACAAGATAACTTTATCTATTTGTAGAATACAATGTGATGTTTTGGTGTTTTTATACATTGAGTAATGAATATATTGTATTCTAACTGAAATAATAATTTGTAATTGCCCTTGCATAAAACCTAAGAATGAAATGTCCAGGCTCTATAGCAGATGGATGTGAAAATTTGCAAATACTATTGTTACACAAAATCTTTGAAGTCTCCACTGGGATACATTCAAACATTACTAGGAACCATCAAATGCACTAAAAAGGTTGGTTAATGAAAGGCAATAATTAAATATCAACTGGGTAGTTTATAAAGGCAAGACCATTTCAATGCCAGTAAAATAAGCAATCTAAAAATCAGTGGGCACTATTATGAGGTAAATATGGAATAGCAGTTATGATACCCATGAGAAGTAATAGGAGCTACTCAATGGAAGCATAAACAAATATATGCATGCATGCAAAAATAAATCATTACATATATACAAAATATTACATGGGTTGAGTTTGTGTTATAATGATATGGAAGTACACTGACATTTCTGATTTGAATGGAATCTCTTAATATTGTCGTCTTTTTTCCTGAATCAAAAATTATTACATTATAGTTTAGCGACTTAAGTTCCTGGAGCTGACCAAAAAGTGAACTTGAAAAAATTAGTGAGCTATGAAAATGGCATTTGAGATTTTAATAAATATTAGTTAAGCAATTGAACACAAATATAAATAAATTTTACAGGTTATTTTCTAGATTGAACTAAATTTTCTGTTTATAATAAAAACAGAGAGTACATCACAGTTTGTACTATTTTGTTTCCATTGTTACACATTAATGAATTAACACCAGTGAGATAATGTACCCTGAGAAAATTCCTAGATGTCATGTCCTTTGATCAGTCTTCTGTTCCTCTTCCCTGCAGAGAGCCTTAATTTTGAGTGTAACCACTTTTACTGAGTTTTGTTTCAGGAGATGATCATGTGCTAGTTAAAGCCCACAGAAATAAATAAAAAAATAATAGCAGGTTATGAAGAAGAAATATTTGCTGCACATTTTACTTTGTTTTACATTACTGATGTCTGGATATTCTAAGATAAATTGTATGTGTAATCTACATAGTTTTTCTACACAGCAAGATTTTATTTTAGGCTAAGTTACAAATTTCCCCACTAGAGTGTGCTAAAACATTTTGTTAGAGTATAAAATTATTTCTGAAATTGATATTGCTATAAGCCACTATGATCAAAATTTTCTATTATAGATGAATGAATATTATAAATTAGATTTGAGAAAATTAATATATCTTATATTTTTGGAGAACTCTGCTATATCTATATGTTCTCAGATTATAAATCTATTAAAAATATCAGTTATGTCTATCACTAAATATAACAAGAAATAAAATAATTGATTTCAAAATTGCCTTAAATTAGACAAAGGGGACAGAAAAAGAGTATACCAAAACAGAGTGTGACATAGAAATATAAGCCAAATAATAATTTCCTCTTGCATACTGGTAAAAAAGCCATGTGGGTAATTGGTAACTGCTCAAAGTTCAAGAAAAATAAGTACATTGGCAGAAAATGCTTGTAATTTCATTTCACTTAAAGAAAAATATTAAACTGAATCTTTTGAGAAGCAGGCAGTTTTGGAATTAAGGTAGCAACGGTTTAATTTTTTTATTATTTGGGCTTCATTTAGAACACCAGTGATATATAGAAGCATATTTATTTTGAATGCACGTAAATAATAAAGGACTTTGAGAGGGATGGAAAAACTACAGGAAAAATATGTTTTTTGTAGGTAAGGTTCTTTACAAAAACAATATAACCAAAGAAATAAAGTCCTCTTAGAAACAGCTTACTGAAATATAATTCCAAAAAAAGAAATCCATTTCATTTTCTTTCTAGTCCCTTTGACAACTGGAATGTCTCACAAGATTTAGGAAAAAGATAAGATTCTGATTCTTAGTTAGAAACCTTCCAGCTTACAAAGTTCAAATATACACAAGGAAAAAAATGTGAACATGTGCACATGTAGAAGTGAAGAGAGAGGTAAGCATGTCTTCCTAGGTGCCTCTGACACCTTGACAATTATACCTTTACTAGAATTTTTAACAGGCTGTCTATATAACAATCTGAAACCCAGGTTGAAATGTAGCCTAAGAATTCACACTACAATGGGAAATTTTGATCCACAATATTAAACAAGATAGTGATGCTATAACTAAAGATACCGAGTTTTTTAAAAGATAACAAAGAACTTTTTAAGTTTTAGCATTTTAACATATGGGTTTTAGAGAAAGTTTAGATTCTTTTGAAACAATCAAAATTGCTTTAAAGTAGGCAAAAAAAAAAACAGAAAAAGAAATTATATCCTTAAAATTATTCTTCTCTAAAATATGCCAGGTTCTGAAGGCCTCTTAACAAACTTAACTAAAAACATTACATATTTCATAATATCATTTAATTCATTTCAGAGCATAAAGAATAAAAATATCTGTTTCATTTTAAAAGATACTCTGCACAAAGAACTTGAAAAAGCTGATAATATCTGAAAGCCAAATTTGTAATAGCAATAAATATGATCAATGGAATGTATTAGTTATTAAAATAATTATATACATGACAAAACACAATCTCACCTAAAATATGAGTACTATGCAGTATCACTGGATCTATTATGATAAAATTTCTCTAATCAAATGAAATAACACACACACACACAATTTTCTCCAAATGCTGCAATATTTGTCAAAATAAACTATCATTCTGGCAAAAAAAATGAATTGGGATTAGAAGGTATCTGTTCTATACACAAAATATGTCTGTCTCAGTTATGCTTAAGATTCATTAGAATTCTCTTTCAAGAAAAAAAGATCAGTGTATGTATGTGAACATATATGGCTATAATTCAGTTTGAAATGTTTTGGAAATTATAACATTTGTGCAAAATATATGAAAGAAATAAAATGAGTAAGTATGAGAAATGAGGAAAAAAATATTTATGGGAAGCAATGCAATTGCTGCAGAAAATTTAAGTAAAACAGCTGGAAAATAAATATAATAATTAGAAAAATTACATAATTGTTCTCATAAAAATTGTATGGAATAGTATCTGAAAAATCTGCCTTTTATATGTGGTGAAATAAAACATAAGTGATTGCATGATTTGCTCCAGTGTACACATCTAGAAAATAAGAAAAACAGAGTATAGTTTTGTTTTAATTAAAAATAAATTTAAAAAAGAAAACAGTTATTAAATATAACCATGACATAGAATATAAGGACATTTTCTGAAAAAAAAATATTTACTGTAATCCTTTTTATGCTTGAAATCTGAAAAAAATGTGGAATAAAATATTCTATGCCAAAAGACAATGACACCATTTTTTACATAATAAAATTTAAAGTTAATAACAAAAAACAAACGTGAAAAAAATGTAAAACTAAAAGTTGAGTGTAATGATAGTATAGCAACTAAATTATTTAAATATATTTTTTAAATATTTCAAAGTGAACTGCACATTTCGAGTTAGGATTTGGTAAACATAGGGTTTTTCAGCATTTTTACTATTCTACAAAATATCTTTAACCCTTAGTATATACTTTAATTCACTTTCACATTTTATCTCATATAATCCTTCTAAAAATCTGAAGTATATATTTTTGATGAAAGGTGGGCTGGGTTCCGCCACCCGGCCATCCACACAGCTAGCTTTATACCCGAAATAATTACACAAAAACTCTATTCTTTCAAACACTGCCTGGCCCATTAGTTCCAGCCTCTTATTGGGTAGCTCTTACATAATGATCTAACCCATTTCTCATAATCTGTGTAGCCCATGAGGTGACTTACCAGGGAAGATCTTAACCTGCATCTGTGTCTGGTGAGAGAATCATGGCAACTGACTGACTCGGCTTCTTTCTCCCAGCATTCTGTTCTGTCTACTCCGTCTACCTAATTTTCTGTCCTATCAGGCCAAGCAGTTTTCTTTCTTAGTTAACCAATGAAAGCAATAGATAAGATACAAGACACACCTCCATCAATATATCATGAATATATCAGTGTTCTAAAGGAAGATAAAGAGATACAGAACATCTTGCTCATTGACTAGGTTTGGAAGAACACCAAGCTTCTACACAATGGTCTGTGGAACAACAGAATCTGCAGTTGAACCACTACATTGTGGAAGCTCACAAACCGGCTAAAGATTAGATAAACAATATTCAATGACAATCACATTTAAAATTGGCATGAAAGAGTTGGATAAATTTTCAGATTAACATCATGAGGGTGCTATTGAGGCCTTGGAAGTAAACTAATTACATGCAACATCTTGCTCGTTGAAACAAAGTCCAAATAGATTCAAGAGTTGTATTTTCTGAAAGAAAGCTGCTGTGGAAGATAATATGCATACATATTATATGATTGGAGTTTGAATCATTTTTCCTAAACACAAAGGGAAGAAATTGTAAGATAAAAGATAAAATAAGTATGACATGCAGCCTTACACCCAATTATTCACCTTTAACTATAAAGTCCAGTTTCTCAAAACCTTATAAAAATAATTAATGATGACTTTCCACAAAGGTGTTTTACAACTGATATTAAATTTTTATGAATACCCAAATAAAACCCCTAGTGAAGTATGGTTTATTTATAAAGCAAAATATTATAATAGAACTAACTAACTAACTAACTAACTAACTAACTATATATATATATTCTACATTAGACTAAATGGAAGTTGCAATTATTTGTTTGAATCACCAAGGCAGAACCCAGAGAAGATACATAATTTTGTACATTATCAAAATATATTGAATATATCTGTGTTTGTGTGTGTATGAGTTTTTCATCTGTGTTTGTATGGGTATGTGTAAATGTGTGTATTGGTGTACATGAAGACATATGCTTTTGTGTAGAGTCCAGAGGTTAATGCCCACTATCTTTCCACCTTTGTTTTTGTTGCTGTCTCCTTTAATTTATATAAATTATGATGCAATTAAGTCATTTCTCCTTTCCCTTTCTTCCCACCAAAACTTTCCATATGAACCCTGCTTGCTCTCTCTCAAGTTTATGGCTTCTTTTTCCTTGTTGTTACATATATACGAAACATCTTCATTTGAAATACACTGCATCAAAATAAAGGAGACTTAAAACATGATCCCTGTAGCATTCAAGCAAACTGGGGCAACTCCCGAAGCAGACTGATACCATACAGTACCCTGCCAGGCATTGCTGTGATGCAAATCTCTTTCTCTTTGAGTACACATTCGTCAATATACTTTGTTTGGAGAGAGAAGGGTCACTACATTTCAACTTGTGAACAATAACTTATCTAAGCTGTCATCAACATAATGTGGACTTTCCCAAAAATCAGTTTCAATTTTAAGCTCTGAATATTTAAAGTAGAGAGACTTCCTCATCCAAATTTCTCATGAAAACTATGTAATCATTCTGGTTCTTTTTTTCTTAATCCAATAAATGAGATTTTACACTCCTTCTCATCCTGCAAATCTAATGAACTATGTATATTGTGCTCAGCATGAATAAATGCTGATGTGTGTGTGTATGAATCAAGATTTCATAATGAAATTTAAATGTACTTAAGAAAAGTTAAAGACAAAAATATATACTGTTTGGGTGTGATACTGTGCAGTTTGAATTTCAGCATTCAGGAGGCAGTGCCCTGGACAGCCAGGCCTGCATAATAAAATCCTGTCAAAATAATAATAATAAAGTTAAAAAAGGAAAATTCAATATATGTCCTCATTTTAATTTTTGTATTAAAAGTAAAATCTCACATATATGCATCTATATCCTGTGTTTAGTTGGTGAGATTATGGTAAACTATAATTTCTTTCACAGAAATATTCTGATTTTTGAAATTTCCTAACACAAACATAATTTACAAAGTTAAAACAAATTAAATTATTCTGCATTATCACAGGTCTTTTGTAAAATAAAAAGATAATAAACAAAAGAAAATCATGTTATATGGCAACCAAATAAACATCAAAATACATATAAAATCAATACAGAACTAGACAAATAACTAAGAAGTCAAAAGATTTAGATTACCTTCCTCAATATACTTTTTTGATTAATCCATCTTCCTGTAGATTTCATAGATACCTTTTTCTTTACATCATTCACTGAAGGACATCTAAATACTGCTGGCTTTGGAGACAAGGGTGTGGGTGTTAAGAATGGCAAAAGAAGTCCTTGTTTTTTACTGCTGAGTAGTACTCTAATATGTATATATTCCATACTTTCTTCATCCATTCTTCATTTGAAGGGCATCTAGGTTGTTTGCAGGTTCTGGCTATTACAAACAATGCTGCTATGAACATAGTAGAGTATATACTTTTGCAAGGACTTCTTGAAGTTTGCAGGCAAATGGATGGAAATAGAAAACACTATCCTGAGTGAGGTAAGCCAGACCCAAAAAGAGGAACATGGGATGTACTCACTCATATTTAGTTTCTAGCCATAAATAAAGGACATTGAGCCTATAATTCGGGTTCTTAGAGAAGCTAAATAAGAAGGAGAACCCAAAGAAAAACATAAAGGAATCCTCCTGAATATTAACCTTTATCAGGCGATGAAAGGAGACAGAGACAGAGACCCACATTGGAGCACCAGACTGAAATCTCAAGGTCCAAATCAGGAGCACCAGGAGAGAGAGCACGAGCAAGGAACTCAGGACCGCGAGGGGGGCACCCACACACTGAGACAATGGGGATGTCCTCTCGGGAACTCACCAAGGCCAGCTGGCCTGGGTCTGAAAAAGCCTGGGTTAAAACCGGTCTCGCTGAACATAGCGGACAATGAGGACTACTGAGACCTCAAGAACAATGGCAATGGGTTTTTGATCCTACTGCACCTATTGGATTTGTGGGAGCCTAGGCAGTTTGGATAGACCTGGATGGAGGTGGGTGGTCCTTGGACTTCCCACATGGAAGGGAACCCTGATTGCTCTTTGGGCTGAAGATGGAGGGGGACTTGATTGGGGGAGGGGGAGGGAAAGGGGAGGCGGCGGTGGGGAAGAAACAGAAATCTTTAATTAATTAATAAAGAAATAAATAAATTAAAAAAAGAAATTCCAATAAAAGTCATGCCAATAAAAAAAAAGAATGGCAAAAGAACAAACTAAAATACAGCTTTGTCTAAAATGATACCTGTCCCTGACATATGAGCTGGATCATTGGAACCTATTTCCCCATGTTGGGATGCCTTGTTCAGCCTTGATGCAGGTGGAGGAACTTGGTCATGCCTTAACTTGATATGCCATGCTTTGTTCATGCCTGCGGGAGGCCTGCCCCTTTCTGAACTAAGAAGGAGTGGATGAGGGGGTAAACAAGAGGTGAGGGAGAGAACAGGAAGAGAGGATGGAGCGTAAACTTGTTAAGTTGGAAGCATAGACCCTAGCCCATTGCATCTACCCTAGCCTCCAGGCCTGGGAGTTTGTACTGGTCTGGACTCCAAATCCCAGCAGTATTTAAATGAACTCCCAAAAGAGGAACAGTGGTCTTTTCTCCTTGCTCCAGGTGGTTGCATTTGTGTGTGGCTTCCTGGTTCCCCCTTGGGGCCACCCAAGAGCACAAAACTCTCATTAAACCTAGATATTTATTTTAATTTGGCTTGATTGGGATCATGCGTCTACAGAGAGCTCACGTTAGGAAAATATTTCTAACATCTTTGAGGTCCCACCGAGATAGGGCATGCCCTTTTCACTCAGCAGGACATGTGATGAAAGCCCTGTAGTCTACAATCTGAGTTCTCTATGCCACACTTAAACTGGCTTATGGGCTATAATGGCTGCATCTTGGTAAGTCCCTTTTTCTTTTCTATGCTATAGGGTTTTGGGGGGATGCATTTGTACTTATTTTTGTCATTTTTCGCGTTCCTGTTGAAGTTGCAGCCCATGCCCGGGGTTCATTCCCAGTAGCAGTCAGACCTGTGGGTCTGGCCTTGTCTGAGAAGGAGATTTGTTTGTTTTGGGACACCAGGCATTCAATTTCCAAGGCCCCTTTTGGACCTAAGAGCCATTTTGGCAGGCGCACTGGAGTGGATGTAAGTCACATGGTTGGACATAGACTTTAAAATGGGAATTTACAGTTCAAAGCCAGATCCACTGTTGCCCATGTAATGCCTCTTTAAAAAGTCTTTTTAAATTGAGCCTGTCTGATACAATCTGTCCCAAATGGCTAATTTCCCTAATATTAAGTCTTGAGCTTACCACCCTCTGGGAACAAAAAAAAAAAAAAAAATTGTCACCGTAAGGACAAATGGACATAGCTTACATATGTCCATGGTTTTTGGGCTCTGTGCTCTCGCCCTCCTCCTTAGTTGCCAGTGTCTCACAGTACCCTGCTGCCTGAGGCACGGACCCCTCCCCCACTCCATAAAGCCCACACTACCCTACCCCTCCCTTGGTTCAAGGTCAACTTCCACCTTACCCATATTTCCCTACAGGACAATTTTTCTCTGATTGTTTCTTAGCAATACATGCTTGCCCAGTACCTTTATTGTGTGGAGATATCCTTAGTTGCTTTCCCAAAGCTTTGTTCCACTTCTTGGAGCCCCTTTTTGACCTTACCCTTCTCTGAGATTCTATTTTACAGGTTCACTCCTCCTGCCAGACAAGTGCCCAGGCCAACCCACAAGAGGCTCTCCACATACGTCAGTCTCTACACCAGCTTTGTGGACGCTGGCTAGGCAAAGATCAGCAGGGAAACAGCAGATGTGGTGGCTCAGGGTCATGGAGCTTGTGTCAGAAGCTCTCAAAATCTCCTGGACAATGGAACTCATCAAACAACAAGTAACCAAGCTCTCTATTGAACTCAGGTTATCTTGGCCCTCCCTTCTCCCCATTGCCCTGATAGCCTCAGGGCCACCCCGTGTTCCCCTACAGGCCTGAGCCCTTTTGAGCTGCTTTACGGCAGGCTCTTTTTCCTTAACTGTTGAAGGAGCGGCAGGGCTGCATCCCCGGCACAAGGCCGCCCACATGGCTAGCTTGATCTTAAGCTGTGTCTGTCTGAAGTGGGAGACCCATGGCGACTCCCTGACTCAGCTTCTTTCTCCCAGCATTCTGTTCTGTTTACTCCACCCACCTAAGGGTTGGCCTATCAAGGGGCCTAGGCAGTTTCTTTATTGATAAGAAATCACTCCCACATCACTTAACCATCACCTCCCAGTTCAAACTCCTCCACTGGCGGGGTAACAACCCAACCTCTTACTTTTAAGCTCCCTCCTCCATTCACACGCTGACAGTTGTCTTCCTGCCACCACACCAGTGGTCCCTAATGCCCCTAAATCTGCCCCACTCTCCCCACGGAACAGAGTACTCCTCAAACAATTAACTCCTAGGTCTCTCAAACCTCGATCTACAGGACCTCACACAGTAGTCCTCACCACCCCCTCGGCTGCCAAGTTCTTGGGGCACCCATGCTGGTACCATCTCTCCAGGATTAAGCAGGCACCTACTTAAGACACTTGGTCTGTCCAGCAGACAGGAACGTCCACCCTCAGGTTTTCCAGGATGCCACAATGAAGGACCTACCTGCTCCTCATTCTGGCACACTCATCTTTGGTAATAATTTTTTCCTAGACACCTGCCTTCTCACCTCCCCCAAGGAACAGATGACTGATGTCTCCAGGATGAGAGTACATGGGATGCTTCTCCAGCCACACTTCTTCCTGAATTTGGACACCTAGCTCTTCCCTTCCCCATGTCGCCCCATGCCAGCAGGAAGCAGCCAGATTTGATTCTACACCCTTTTTTACCAAAGAGAGCCTAAATGTTTGTCACAATTCCAATTTTCTGTCACCCCTATATCTAAACAGTCTGTAATGTTAAGGTGGAACATAGACCCTAGCCCCTTACATCTATCCCAGCCTCAAGGCCTGAAAGTGTATTGGTCTGGGCTTCAAATCCCAGCAGTCCAGGTCCTGAACCCTCCCTGGTGGGGTCAGAACCACTCCCAAGAGTATTTAAATGAACTCCCAAAAGAACACATAGTCTCTTCCTTCCTCCCGGTGGTTGCTTTTGTGTGGCTTCCCAGTTCCTTCTTGGGGCCACCCAAGAGGGCAGAACCTCTATTAAACCTGGATATTTCTTAATTTGGCTTGTTTTGGTTTGGCTTGATTGGGATTTTGCATTGATGGAGAGCTTGCAATAGGAAAATATTCCGAACAAAACTGTGTTTGGCATGTAAAATAAATAACAAATCTAATAAAAAGGAAAAAAAAGTACCATCACTATAAAGGTAATTAAAATTAAAAAGTAAGAGATATCAGTTCATACCTATTAGGGTATTGTCAAAAAAGAGAGGAATATTGTCCCAAATGTGGAAAAAATATAACACTTGTAAATTGGTATAAATTGATCCAAATATTGTAGAAAACAGTTTAAATATAAGCAAAACAAATACAATTTCCATTTGATATAACCATCTTATTTGGGGTATCTAATCAAAGGAGATTTATAGGGTGTACCTGCAGAAGTCATTTCTCCCCTTCTACCATGGTTTCTGGAGACAAAACTCAAGTTTTTATGCTCCCACAGTAAACACGTACCCAATGAACAATTTCACAAACTCATTCATTGCTTTGTGCTTTAACTATTGACAATCTACTTGTACGTAATTTTAAGAAACTTGTTACAACTAGGATCATTTGAAAGAGGACATCACTTTAGAAAATACCCCCACAAGATTAGCCTATAGGAAAGCCTGTAGTTCATTTTCTTGATTTGTGATTGGTGTACAAGGGCCCAGTTCACTGTGAGTTGTGCCATCCACAGATTGGTGTTACTGCATGATATATGAAAGGAGGCTAAGATAGCACTAACTAGGTTGGACTTTGTGACATCTCTCCCCAGCTTCCACCATGAACACATTTTTTGGTCTAGGTTTATCTTGCTCAGGTCTTGTGCATGCTATCACAAACACTGATAGCACACAAATGCTTTGTTGTGTTCAGAAACACTGTTTTGTTGTAGTCATCTATGATCCCTGGCTCTTAAAACTCTTCAACCCACTCTTTCATAATAAGCTTTGGAAGAAAAGGGTGTGATGCGAATAATTTATTTCGGGGAGAGAACTCTGTACTCTTATTCTTTACATGTTAACCAGTTGTAATCTCTTTAGAAAGTGTGTACTATAGGTTTTTAGGGTTATTCCTTCTTCTGTGTCCTAGCCTCCCATATCTCACTCCACCTGATCCTCCCTGTTTCATTATTATCTGTTCTTCATTCAAAGATACTGCAATCTATTTCCTCCCTTTTAAAAGCCTGGGTCAAAACTGGTCTCGCTGAACATAGCGGACAAGGAGGACTACTGAGACCTCAAGAACAATGGCAATGGGTTTTTGATTCTACTGGACCTATTGGTTTCGTGGGAGCCTAGGCAGTTTCGTGGATGCTCACCTTACTAGACCTGGATGGAGGTGGGTGGTCCTTGGACTTCCCACAGGGCAGAGAACCCTGATTGCTTTTTGGGCTGACGAGGGAGGAGGACTTGATTGGGGGAGGGGGAGGGAAAGGGGAGGCAGCGGTGGGGAAGAGACAGAAATCTTTAATAAATAAATAAATTAAAAAAAATAAAAAAGCCAAATAAAAAGAAAAAATATAAATAAAAGCTCTCCCCATAGCCCCCCTACAGTTTTTGACCTCTATGTGCTCCTCAATTTTAATACACATATCAAAAGCTCTGAAGACTTCAGAACAATTACTCATGGAAATTTCACTAAGAACAAAGCAATATATTTTGTGTTGTAGTTAAAAGCATATATCAATTACACATGATAAATTTTCTTATGAGATTTTCATATATCTCTGTAATACTTTCAATCATGTTAACATATCTTGGTTACCCTGTGTTCTACTCCTTCAACTCATAATAATCCTTTTCCTCCCTTTAACTACACCTTGTGTTCATTTTGTTGTTTATCTCTTTGGCTGTATTTTTCTATTATAGCATTGAATTATATGTTTAGAGTAGCATAGCAAAAGCATTGCTTATAGGAGTATAGGTACCTTTCCAGTGGTTCCATCATGAATGAAAATATATCTCTGTTCTCCAGGAACCATAGATATTAGAAAGCCTTGCTCTTTAATATACAGAGAACTTCTTCCCTGCTCCTATATCTGCCCTTCCTCCATCTCCACCCTCCCACTCCCCCATGCTCTCTCAAGTTTTTCCCCTCTCCATTCTCTCTCCCCCTCTCCCCTTCCCCCAATTCCACCCTACCCCTACTCACACCCCCATGCTCCCAACTTTTGCCCAGCAATCTTGTTTGCTTCCATTTTCCAAGAGGATCTATATATGATTTTCTTTGGGTTCACCTTGTTATTTGGCTTCTCTAGCCTTAATGTCCTTTGTTTATGGCTAGAGTCCTCTAATGAGTGAGTACATACATACCATATTCATCATTTTGTGTCTGGGTTATCTTACTCAGGATAGTGTTTCCTATTTTAATCCATTTGCATGCAAATTTCAAAATGTCATTAAATTTTACCCCTGAGTAGTACTCTAATGTGTATATATTCCACACTTTCTTTATCCATTCTTCCATTGAGGGGCATCCAGGCTGTTTCCAGGATCTGGCGATTACACATAATGCTGCTATGGACATAGTTGAACAAATGCTTTTGTAGTATGACTAGGCATCTCTTCGGTATATTCATTCCCAAGAGTGGTATTGCTGGATCCTGAGGGTGGAGATGGAGGAAGGGTGGAAATAGAAGCAGGGAAGAAGTTATCTACATTAAGGGAGTCATTTTAGGGCTGGCAAGAGACTTTGCTCCAGAGGGGATCCCAAATGTCTACGGGGATGTCCCCAGATAGGACTTTGGACAGCAGAGTAGAGGGTGCCAGATTTGGCCTTGCCCCACTATCACACTAATGATTATTTTGAATATCACCATAGAATCTTTGTCCAGTGACAGATGGAGATAGAGACAAAGTCCCTCATCAGATCAATGGACTGAGTCCCCAAGGTCTAGTTCAATAGCAGAAAGAGGGAGAAGATAAGCAAAGAAGTCTGGACCGCAAAGCGTTGGTCCACCCACTGAGACAGTGTGTCTGTTCTAATGGGGGCTCACCAAATCCAGCTGGACAGGGACTGGATGAACATGCGACCAAACCGGACCCTCTGAATTTGGCTGAAATGGGGGACTGATTGAGAAGCCATTGATAAAGAACCTTCATCTGGCGATGGATGGAGATAGAGACAGAGACCCATATTGGAGCACTGGACTGAGCTCCCAAGGCCCAGATGAAGAGCAGAAGAAGGGAGAACATGAGCAAGGAAGTCAGGACCGCGAGGGGTGCGCCCACCCACGGAGACAGTGGGACTGATCTAATGGGAGCTCACCAAGGCCAGCTGGAATGAGACTGAACAAACATGTGAATAAATCGGACTCTCTGAATGTGGCTGACAATGAGGGCTGACTGAGAAGCCAATGATAATGACACCGGATTTTGATTCTACTGCATGTACTGGCTTTTTGGGAGCCTAGTCCGTTTGGATGCACACCTTCCTAGATCTGGATGGAGGGGTGCCTTGGACTTTCCACAGGACAGGGCACCCTGACTTCTCTAAGGAATGGAGAGCAAGGGGGAGGGAAGGTGGGGGGAGTGGGAGGGAAATGGGAGGATGGGAGAGGTGGAAATTTTTAATAAATACATAAATAAGATACAAAGAATAGAATTCCAGTTTTACTTTTAGTGAGTTAATATTTGAACTCCCAAAAATTTTAAGGAAAATTTGTATGTTGAAACATATTTTACAGAATGGTAAATTTAGAAAAAAAAAACTAATTGAAGGAAAACAGCTTAAATTTTATTCCATTTCTGCACATGGGATATCACATGCTAATTAAAATTTTAATAATTTTAATTTAACAGAACACCAAGAAGGAAATAATCATAAAGTGTTCCTTTATACACTAGAAATTATGAAAATTACTTGTTGACAGTCCCAAATATATCATAAAAGTAAACTGAATTCATAATATACTTTTGATAGAATGAAACAGATTATTTTCCCACATGGTTAAACGTAGAGATACCTTTCCAAGCCCCCAAGCAAATATGAAAGCTTAACTAAAAATACCCAGAGAGTTGTCAATCCTGGATTCCACAGTAAAAGCTTAAATTCCTGAAAATAAGATAATCCTGACAAAAATAATGGCCTTTAATATGAGATTTTCAAAAGACTCAGCCACAGAACATAGGAGAAACAAACAAAAAATAAAAAAAATCAAATAAATAAAAATTCAGGGCCCAAATATAGCAGCTTCTATGTATTGAAAACACCAAAATAGAAGCTCCCACATATACACAATTCTAATTAAATATAAGAATAGTAATCCTAGAGGGATATAAATTTAATATCATGAAACATGAGGTGGTCACAGGTTTGTTACTCTATTATTTGCAAGAATTACAATGATAGACAAAAGTTTGCACCTGGCTGTTTTAGAATCAGAATTGATTACATTAATGTAAAATGTAGTTTTAGATCAATCATTTTACAGTAGCAAAGAACTAGTCAGGAAATAGGCTATAAGCTAAAAGTCCCACTTCACGCCAAACCTTCCTCCTCAACCTCAGAGGAACTCTGACTCTGAAGCATAGACTGTGACTACACAGAGTGGATGAAGAGAGGAGCTCTGGCTAGACACAGGCTTCCAATGCACAGAGTAGATTAGAGAGTGGACCAAGAGAGTAGAAAAAGAGAGCAGGCCAAAAATATATACCTTCTTCTTAGCATCTCATGGGACCTTCTCTAAAACTGACTACATTTTTGGTAACAAAGCAAACCTCAAGATACAAAAAAAAAAAAAAAAAAAAAAAAAAAAAAAAAAAAAAAAAAAAAAAAAAAAAAANAAAAAAAAAAAAAAAAAAAAAAAAAAAGGAAAAACTTCTTGTATCTTATTGAATCACCATGGTTTAAAGTTAGAATTGAACAACAACACTAATTGGAGAAAACTTACAAATTTGTGGAAATTGGACAGAGCTTGAACAAATGGCTTGATCACATCGCCTCTGGGTCAAGAAAGAAATTAAAGAATTTCTAGAATGCATCGAAAATGAAGGGACAACATAAAAGCAGTGCTAAGAGGGAAGTTCATAACACTAAGTGCCCACATAATGAAAGTGGAGAAATCTCACACTAGCAGCTTAACAGCACACCTGAAGCTCTAGAACAAAAAGAAGCAGATTCACCCAGGAGGAATAGATGACAGAAAATAATAAAATTAAGGGCAGAAATCAACAAGATAAACACAAAGAAAACAATACAAAGAATCAGTGAAACAAAGAGCTGGTTCTTTGAGAAAATCAAAACGATGGACAAACCCTAATGCAAACTAATCAAAAGGCAGAAAGAGACCAGACAGTGGTGGCATACACCTTTAATCCCAGCACTCGGAAGGTAGAGGTAGAGGTAGAGGTAGAGGTAGAGGTAGAGGTAGAAGTAGAGGCCAGCCTGTTCTACAAGAGCTAGTTCCAGGACAGACTCCAAAACTATAAGAAAACTCTGTCAAAAAATAAATAAATAAATAAAAGGCAGAGAGAGAACATCCAAATTAACAAATACAGAAATGGAAAGAGGAACATAACAACAGACACAAAGGAAATACAGAGAATCATTAGGTTATAATACAAAAGAAAATTGTACTCCACAAAATTGGAAAACGTAAAATAAATGAAAAGTTTTCTGGATAACTAACACATATAAAAATTAAATCAAGAACTGGTGAAAAATTTGAATAGACCTACAAACTACAAAGAAATAGAAGCATCATCAAAAGCCTCCTAACACAAAAACAGCCCAGTGACTGTTTTTGTGCAGAATTCTACGAGAATTTCAAAGAGCTAATATCTATAGTCCTCAAATTGTTTCACATAATAGAAACAGAAGAATCATTGCCAAACTCTTTCTATGAAGCTACAGTTACCCTGATACCAAAACCACATAAAGACTCAACCAAGAAAAAGAATCACAGACCAATCTTTCTCATAAACATTGATGCAAAAACAATACAGTACTGCAAATGGAATCCAAGTACACATCAAAAAATCCACCATGATCAAGTCGGCTTCATACCAGAGATAAAGGGATGGATCAACATATGACAATCTATCAATGTAATACACTATATAAATAAACTGAAAGAAAAATCCCTACTATTATTTCATTAGATACTAAAAAGTATTTGACAAAATCCAACATCCCTTCACCATAAGGGTCTTGGAGAGATCAGGAATACAGGGGAAATATCTAAAAATAATCAAAACAATGTGCAGTAAGCCAACAGTCATCATCAACTTTAAATGGAGAGAAACTCAAAGGGATTCCACTAAAAACTGGAACAAGACAAGGCTGTCCAATCTTTCCATATGTATTTAACATACTTTTTGAAGTTATAGCCAAAGCAATAAGACAACAAAAGGAGATCAAGGGTATTCAAGTAGGAAAGGAAGAAGTCAAACTTTTGCCATTTGGAGATGATATGACAGTATACATAAGTGATCTCAAAATTCTACCAGGGAACACTAACAGCTGATAAACATCTTCAGTAATGTGGCAGGATACAAGATCAATTAAAAAAAATCTATAGCTCTTCTACATACAATGATGGAGGTGGGTCTTGTATCGTACCTGTTGCTTTCATTGGTTAACTAATAAAGAAACCTACTTGGCCTTATAGGAAAGAAAATTAGGTAGGTGGAGTAGACAGAACAGAATGTTGGGAGAAAGAAGCCAAGTCAATCAGTCACCATGATTCTTCTACCAGACACAGATGCAGGTTAAGATCTTCCCTGGTAAGCCACCTCATGGGCTACACAAAATATTAGAAATGGGTTAGATCAATATGTAAGAGCTAGCCAATAAGATGCTGGAAATAATGGGCCAGGCAATGTTTAAAAGAATACAGTTTCTGTGTAATTATTTTAGGTAAAGCTAGCAGGGTGGTGGGAACACAGCCTGCCGTTCATCATTACAATACAAATGATAAAAAAAAGCTGAGAAAGAAATCAGAGAAACATTACCCTTCCCAAAAGCAAAAAAAAAAAAAAAAAAATAACATAAAATATCTTGGGGGTAACACTAACCAAACAAGTGAAAGATCTGTTTGACAAGAACTTTAAGTCTTTAAAGAAAGAAATTGGAAGCCTAGTGGTGGTGGCACATGCCTTTAATCCCAGCACTCGGGAAGCAGAGGCAGGCAGATCTCTGCAAGTTCGAGGCCAGCCTGGTCTACAAGAGCTAGTTCCAGGACAGGAACCAAATCTACGGAGAAACCCTGTCTCAAAAATAAAAAAAAAAAAGCATAAAGAAATTAAAGAAGATATGAAAAAATGGAGAAATCTCCCATGTTCTTGGATAGGTAGGCTCAACATAATAAAAATGGCAACCCTACCAAAAGCAATATACAGATTCAATTCAACCCCATCAAAATCCTAACACAGTTCTTCAGACATTGAAAGAACAATACTCAACTTTACATGGAGAAACAAAAGATCCAGAATAGCTAAACAATCCTGTACAATAAAGAAACTTCTGGAAGCACCAACATCCCTGACATCAAGTTATATTGTAGATCTACAATAATGAAAGCAAATCAGTATTGGCCTAGAAACAGACAGGTTGACCAAGGGAATAGATTCAAAGACTTGAAAAGTAATCCACACAACTGAGCCCTTGATTTTTGTCAAAGAAGCTAAAAGTATACAATGGAAAAAGGAAATCATTTTCAACAAGTGATACTGGCATAACTGGATGTCAGCATGTAGAAGAATGAAAACAGATTCATACCTATCCCCATGCATAAAACTCAAGTTCAAATGGATTAAAGACCTCAATATAAATCTGATCACACTGAACCTGATACAAGAGAAAGTGGGAAGTAACCTTCAATGCATGGGCACAAGATACCACTTCCTAAATGTAATCCCTATATTACAGACACTAAGGGCAACAATTAACAAATGTGACTACCTGAAAATGGGAAACTTCTATAAAGCAAAGGACATAGTCAATAAGACAAAAAGGCAGCCTACTGAATAGGAAAAGGTCTTCATTGACCCCACATCAGACAGAGGACCCATCTCCAAAATATATAAAGAAGTCAAAAAATTAGACATCAAAATATCAAATTATCCAATTAAAAATGAGGTACAGATTTAAACAGAGAATTTCCAACAGAAGAATTTCATATGACTGAAAGACACTTAAGGAAATATTCAACATCCTTAGCCATCAGAGAAGTGCAAATCTGAATGACTTGGAGATACCATCTTAGACCTGTAAGAATGGCTAAGATCAAAAACACCAAGAATAGCTTATGCTGGAGAAGATGCAGAGTAAGGGGAACACTCCTCAATTGCTTGTGGGAATGAAAACTTGTACACTGGAAATCAGTCTGGTGTCTTCTCAGAAAATTAGGAATCAACCTAATACCACTCTTGGGCATATACCCAAGGGATATTCAGCTGTACTACAAGGACATTTGTTCAACTATGTTTACAGCAGCATTATTTGTAATATGTAATATGTAACCTGGAAAAACTTATATGTCCCTCATCCAGAGAATGGATAAAGAAAATATGGTACATTTACACAATAGAGTACTACTCAGTTGTGAAAACAGTGACATTTTAAAATTTTCATGCATAGAACTAGACGAAACCATCCTGTGTGAGGTAAAACAGACCCAGAAAGATGAGCATGGTATGCACCCTCTCATAGGTAAATACTATCTGTAAAGCAAAGGATAAGTAGCCCATAGTCCATGAACCCATAAAAGCTAAGTAACAAGGAGAACTCAAAAAAAAAAAAAAAAGAAAAAAACATACATAGATACCCCTGGGAAGGGGAAATAGACAAGATGTCCTGAGAAGTTTGAGAACATTGGGGTTGGGGGGCAAGGGAAACTTGATGGAGAGGAGGAGAGAATGGGAGGTGGGAGGAGAATGGGATGGTTGAGATGGGGGGAGGACAGAGACAGAGAACAATGAGAGAGATATCATGATTGAAGGAGCCATTATTGGGCTAGCAAGAAACCTGTCACTATAGAAATTCCCAAGAATTCACAAGGATGATTTCCCCTAAGGCCCTAAGCAATAGTACAATCGGTGCCAAATTGGCCTTTCCCTGTAGTCGGACTGATGAATATCTTAAATGTCACCATAGAATCTTCATCCAGAAACTCATGGACATAGAGGCAGAGGTCCACAATCAAGCACTGGGCTGAGCTCCTAAGGTCCAGTCCAAGAGTGGGAGGAGTGAGAATATGAGCAAAGATGTCAAGATTATGACTGGGATACCTATGAAACAGCTTCTCTGAGCTAATGGGAGCTCACCAGCTTCAATCAGATAGGGAAGGACCTAGCATAAGAAGACCATATTAGGCTCTCTGAATGCACATGACAGTTATATGGCTGGGGCAGACTGTGGGGCTACTGGCAGTGGGACCAGAATTTATTCCTACTGTTTATACTGGATTTTTGCAACTGATTCTCTTTGGAGGAATATCTTGTTCAGCCTAGATATAGTAGAGAGGGCCTTGGCCCCTCCTCAAAGCAATGTGCCTTACCCTCTCTGAGGACTGGATGGGAGGGTGTGTGGGGGGGTGAGTGGAGGAAATGGGAGGAGGGGAGAAAATGGGAACTGGGATGTGTATGTAAAATAAAAGGTAGGTTTTTCTTTTTTCTTTTTTTCTTTATTTATTATGTGTACAACATTCCTTCCATGTGTGCCTGCAAGCCAGAAGGGAGCACCAGGTCTCATTGTAGATGTCTGTGAGACACCAAGTGGTTGCTGGGAATTGATCTCAGGACCTCTGGAAGAGCAGTCGGTGTTCTTAACCACTGAGCATCTATCCAGCCACCAAAGATAGGTTTTTCTAAAAGTATAAAATTAAAAAGAAAACTACCTTAGTAAAGTATTACAATTAAAAAATCTAGTCAGAATTCTCCTTAGGTGGCACTAAGCATTTGTAGACTTAGTACTCTTGATGGTTATACAAATTACAATGGAAATTCATGTGTATACCGTGTGGCCACCCTACTGAATTTAAACACAATGTTACAGTTTAAGATTCCCTTTGCCTTTATCAGGTGCCCACATAGTTAAAAAATACTAGAGATTGGCATAATTGAGCCCCCTAAAATAAAGCACTAAATTTATACCTGGAAATGGGAAATAATTCAAATCAGTGTTCTGAGAAACCAAACCTCAAAGAAGCATTCCAAAAGGCAAGCAAAAGGAGCGACAAACTTTAAGGTTCACTGATTAGGAAAAAATTTTGAAAGGCTCAGCCTTTAAAGGCCGCATGAAGTTCAAACCTAATTTTTCTGTCTCACCAGATAGAAATATAAGAAAGAATCTTTGGAATAAAACTGATTCCAGCAACTGTGACAGCTCACGTGGTCTCTCTACATCTGGAATTCAACTTGCTATGGCTGTCTCACATCAAAAGGGTGTCTCTTTTCTTAGTTAAGCTCAACACAATTTTAAGTGGGCATTGTAGGGCAACACCAAGTCCCTAGCAGCTCCAACAGGGCAAACTCAGCCACTGGTTCCCTGTGCATCAGTTAGAGAAGGGTCATGGTTTAAAAGCAGTAAGAGGAGATTTTTTTTTTTCAAATTAGACATACTGAAAAAAATAAACACATTAAAGATTCAGTGATCACTTGAAGTTCATCTTTCCATCAACAAAAAATAAAAATAAAAAGGAAAAAAAAGGAAGAACAGAATGAAGGATGGAAGGAAGGAAAGAAAGAAAAGAAAGAGAAAATAAAGCAGCCAGATAAGACATTGTCTTCTTTACAAAACTTTCCATTATATGACTGGAGATATAGCATGTGTGTGGTGCAAAGATATGAAGGCAAAATGTTCATACATATGAAATAATGAGGTAATCTTAATTTATTTAAACATTTAAATTATTGGTTATAAGAACAAAAATATATACCCAAGTATAAAAGATCATAATGTATATTTAATTTACTGATTATAGCAATTGAGGAATAAATAATCAGCAGAGTTATGTACAAATTATATTTTGGTTTATAAGTAGGTGTGCATTGTTCAAAACAAACTATCATTTTAAGAAAATAATATTCTTGGAGATATAAAAGCATAATTGCATTTTGAATCATTTGCATATTCTCCTTATTGGCTATGGCAACTACTCTATTAAATCTTGATGTGAATAAACAGATACATTTTCACCTACAATATAAAAAATAAAATAATATGGTGCCATATCCATGATGTTACATTGAAATAATAAATGAGAACACATATTCTACTGAATTAAAATTTTGGATGAAACTTATAATATTGGATCCCAACAAGAGAGTGCTTCTTGACATTTTATAAACAAACTCAAAAACTTTAACTCCTCAGTTTTATGTAAACCTGTCTAATCTTTGTTATTTAATAACTTTCATTTGCTACTTGTACTTTGTTCATTGATAAATTATAGTCATGAAGTCATTATCTGTTACTCCTAAATGGTTTTTTAAAGGCTTTTTAAAGTATTTTATCTCCTATTTTATTTCCTTTAATATCTATACAAACTGGGAGCTACACCAAGACATTTTTGCACTGACATATTACTATAAATTTGACATAAATAATTCGTAAAGCCCATCCTCACTGTAGTGATTAAAATTGCCAAAGTAATATCAATAGCACTTAACAAACCTGAAAAAGTGATAAATTATAAAGGTTGTACTTTAGAAATCTAATTCAGTGCCATAAGGATGTGTAATAACTCACTAGCTTATCCTTGTAAGTAATCTAAGTGACTTTTTAAAAACTCAAACTCCTGTTGGATCATTCTCTGGGGACAATGATGTTGTTTGTACCATTCAAACAGAGAAGAGAGCTAAGATAAACAGTTTATTGAACTGTATATAAATGAACAACATAGTATAGAAGTATTTATAAACTTTATAGTACCAAAAAGAGTATTATATTAAGCACATTTTTAAAGGTGTATAAAGGTGGTTTATATTTTGTTCAATATTAGGTACATTTCTCTTATGGAATAAAACTTATTTTAATAAATTTGATAAGGTTTAATATGTTTTCAACTTAATATTATCAATGAAAATCACAAATTATTGAAAATTAATTAGGTAACCAATTTATTTAGTTTATGTGTATGGGAGTTTGCCTGCATATAAGTCTTGACCTTCAGAGGCCAGCATAGACCTTTGGATCCCCTGAAAGAGGAGTTACAGATGGTTATAAGCTTCTACGTGTTAATAGTTTGTTTCATTATAGATATAGTTGTGTTTCAGATGAAATGTGCATAAAAATTTTACAATGTTTTTGTATTTTTCCTATGCCTCCTATTTTATAATATTTTGCCAATTTGGAAAAGATCATTATGTTCTAATCAAGGATCAAAATGACTTTCTCCAAAAAAAAAATGACTTTCTCCAAAATTTTCAATAATCAAAAAAGTTAATATTAGGCATTCAACTTGGTATCATCAAATATATCTATGAAAATAATACTGCCCTGATTAATATTTTGACATAAAAGTTAAAACAACTGTCATCAGAATTCTACATAATTTTGTTGCTCATATGTCCCTGTGTTCAAGACATAAATTGTTCAATTACAAAACTAAATATGTTGACTTTAAAGTAAGTCAAGGCTCAATCATGTTGCTAAATGTTTCAATTCTATAGTAACTGTCATTCTCTCATTTACATTAATAACATGGAGGCTATGAATTCCATTTAGCCAAAAAGAATTCATAAATTATTTAAAATATTCACTATATTGAATATTTAACCCAGAAGGTATCTTACTTGAAATGATGTTTGGTACTGTTTGACAAAAACATAAATGAATAAAGACATTTATTTTCTGTAAAATAATGCCCAATAGTCATGATTTTCATTTTGTCTCAACAAATCACTTATAAATGAGCTAAAAGTAGGTTATTTATAATACTTCTTTATTTACTTTATTAGTCAGAGCAAGTAAATTGTGTATTTATTTGTTGAAATGCTTATTATTTTTAAAAGTTCATACTTAAAAAAATATCACATTATAATTCCTGGCACTATAGTTTTTTCTTAAACACCCTACTATATTTTGCACTGTCTGTAATTACCTCAACATTTAAATTCTATATTATAAAATACTTTATTAACATCAAAAGACAATTTTATGACGTGATCTGTGGTTGACTGATTTTCCTGCAAACTACTTTAATACTGGAGAAGAAAATTATTTTCTATAGAAAAGAATGGCAGAATGTAATAAATCATTCTTCCAATCACTTTCTATAGCAATGAAGTTAAATTACCCATTGACATTAACCTGAATTGGTATTAAAGAAAAAAGATAGCTTTCTTATTTTAAGAATCTCCCAGAACCACAAATAAGTAATTACTAAAATATGATGTAGTACATGAAAATAATTTGAATTAGGCTAACACAGTTCAGTGCTCATTACTTTTTTTATGGAGACCCAATTCAGTTTCCTTATTAGATAGCTACCTTAATGTGTTATAATGATTATAAGAAACACTTAGAGTAGATAACAATTATAAAGAGTTGAAATTTATTTCTCACAGTTCTAATAGGAAGGTAAGCAAAATAGTAGGATGCCAGTAAATTCACTGTCTTGTAAAAGTTTATTTTCTTCTTCTTCTTAAAAAAGGGAGCCTTCTTCCTTCATCTTCATGTGGTGGAAAAGCCACACAAATCCCTCTCAAAACTTTTATAATGGCAGAACCTCATGACCTAATCACTTACTAAAGCCTTCATATTTTAAAGGATTTTTATTGAGAATAAGTTTCCAAAGTAAAATTTTAGCCTATGAAAAATATTTCTTTATAAAATTTTCTACTTGAAAGCTGGGCTTTCATATGTATGATAGCATACTATTCAGCATTGTTTCAAATTATTATGATCATTGCTTAAATCAAGAATTTATAAATTTATGTTATCTTTAAATTGCCCTTTCTAAATTCAATGAACACTGAAATTTATCCCATATATTAAGAGAATGATTCTTTTTTCTTGATTATTATTGAGCTCTATATTTTTCTCTGCTCCCCTGCCTACATCTCCCCTCCCCCTTTCAACCCTCTCCCAAAATCCCCATACTCCAAATTTACTCAGGAGATTTTGTCTTTTTCTACTTCCTATGTATATTAGATCTATGTAAGTCTCTCTTAGTGTCTATTACAAATCTTTTCCATTTTGTTATTCTTTGGTAACTTCATCCACATATACTGAGTTTTGCTGAATCCCTTCTTCCAACAAGCTTCTTTCTACTTTGATGTGTGTGTGTGTGTGTGTGTGTGTGTGTGTGTGTGTATGTGTTTAAAAACAACTTGTATGATTTCTTGCATGAGCACGACTGGAGGGAATATTCACTGGTCTGCAAGTCACTTCTCAGTGTTAAACCACCGAAAAAAAAATAACACAACCTCCCCTTGTACACATTAATTTTCCATAATCCATCAGTGGCTGGTGGAGCCTCATTAGTCCCACCCTCATGACAATTGTAACTATCCATGCTTATTTAAGTCAGTTGCAGAGTGTACCTGAATGCAATGCTTATAAGACAATGTTTTGCTGTTCTTTCCATTTCTTGCTGTCATATTCTTCTCTCTCCCTATTCTGTGATGTCCCCTGAGTGTTGGGGAAAGTAGTATTAATGTTCCACTTAAGGGTGAGTACTCCATTCGCCTTAGTTCTATGCATTTTGATCAGAACTGAATCTGGCCAATTAACTGCTATACACTAACCTTTGGCTACATCTTAATTTTCTCCATAGAGTACACTAAAGGTTGAATGGTTCTGCCAAAGTTTCTGTTAAAATTTAATTCATATTGTGAATTCTTAGGGTACAGAACAAGGAATTGTTAAGATATGATTAGATCTTTGCTGTGGGACAATGGTCTATTTTCTGTCAATTCTATTTTAAATAAATGCTGATTAGCCAGTAGCCAGGCAGGAAGTATAGGCAGGACAACCAGACAGGAAGTAGAAGTGGTCAAGGAGAACAGGAGAATTCTGGGAAAAGGACGCAGTCTTTATGCAGCCACAGAAGGAGCAAGATGTTACTGCCTCACTGAATAAGGTACCAAGCCATGTGGCTAACATAGACAAGAATAATGGGCTAATATAAGTCATAAGAGTTAATAAGAAGCCTGAGATAAGGGGACGATCAGTTTATAGTTAATGTAGACCTCTTGCGATTTCTTTGGGACTTAATGACTGTGGGAACCGAGCAGAACAGAAAGCTCAGTCAACAAGATCTTAAGGGTTCTATCATGATAATAATAGTGAGTCAAGGAGCTACCTAGAAAATTAATATGTTATAAAAACTACCATGATTTTGTGCCTTTTATGCACCCTCTTGCCTGTCATGGCATGTCTCAACTTGGAATACTGTGGAAAGACCTCATCCGGTCCAGGTTCTCTGTGGTGGACTTCTAGTCTTCATGATGATACAGAAATGAATTTATATAAATTATTAACTTTTAGGAATTCTTTTATATTTGAGAGATAAGATAACAGAAAGTATTTGAGTAAAACAAGAAAATTAACAAAAATGCTAAAAATATTTAAATTTCAGAAACTTTTTTTTATAATGATATGATTTTTAAATTGAAAAAAAAATAGCTTGTTTTGTGTATGTGTCTGGGGAACGTTATTTAAATACTTATACTTATCTCCTCATGGGCAAAAAAAAAAACTCACTCTATTGTATGATCTCACAAGTCTTTTATTCTGATAGGTAAATAAGCTGGTGTAGAAAATTATTTTTTTGCCTTACTAGACCAAATTCAGACAAATTGGAGATAGATACATAAACAGATAGATAGATAGATAGATATAATTGCATCCTTTTGAATTGTATAATATTGATTTTAAATAAATGCTGATTAGCCAGTAGCCAGAATATGTATAAACCTAATTCTACATATTTTATAGTACTAAATAATTTTGCATTTTTGATCACTTATCTAGCTAGAGTTCTGTCTAGTGATAAGTATAACAATATGTTCATAATTTTAATAGTACTGATTGAATTGCTATGATTTAATCCCAAGATTTTCTGTCATTCCAGTTAATAATCAATGATTCTGTCATATGCTTCCAATTTCACTTCTAGAATAGTGACTAAATATGCTCAAAAGGCACAGTAATCACTTTGATTTCTCTACAGTGAATCTACTGTTCTGAATCCCAGGCAGAGTAACTCCATTTGAGAGTAAGTTACCATTTAGCTCTTATACACATCAGAGTATGTGGAAACAAGCTGTTTTTCCTATGGCTGGGCAATGTTTAGTAGCATAAATTCCTGATTTATTCAAAGATAGTGTAACTATAAATACTTTCTGAGAATTTTGTGCTTTCTGTTGTATAATCCTATCGGTACCTAAACTACTTTAGTACAAGGTAATGTTAAATGAGGTTGATATCAATTGTACCTTAGAGTTAGAACCATATAAAATAGCAGATTTGGAAGCTGGGAGAACAGAGGTAGGATATAAGTTGATGACTTTGGCAAAGTATAGCTGTGCATAGTTATACTCCACTCCTTAATTAAGCTGCATGTCACTCAACTTGATCTAATTGAAAGAATAATATTTCGACTTATAGGAATCAGTTCTGTTTGGAGGCAAGGTATTAATTTTACATTTACTCAAATAATCATATGTCATTTGGCTCCCAAATAAGAACCCAACAGAAACAAAAATGTTATAAATTTGGAAAAATTAAGGGTGACAATCCTCCTCAATGTGGTATGGGCTTGAACACCACTTTGATAAATATACTCTGCCGCATGATTATGGGGATGCCATTAAAGCAGGTGATGAACTAAAAAGCATGTTGATACTGATTTAAAACAACAAAATTATGAGATTTTTTTACCCTACAAAAAGCACTAGAAAGAAAACTCCAACCCAAGGAAGCTAGCTGCACCCACAAAAATACAGGCAACATAGAACCTCATACCAGCAAACCCCAAAGAAGGAAAACACACAAACCCTATCACTGAAAAAAAATAGGAATTAACAATCAATGGTCATTAATATCTCTTAATATCAATGAAATCCATCCACCCATAAAAGGCACAGGCTAAGAGAATAGACACAAAAGCAGAATTCATCCTTCTACTGTATACAAGAAACACATTTCAACCTCAAAGACATAAATTACCTCAGAGTAAGGGAATGGGTAGACATTGGCAAATCAAGTAGACCTAAGAAACAAGCAGCTGCAGCCATCCAAATATCTAACAAAATAGACTTCAAACTAAAATCATTCAGAAAAGATGTGGAAGGACACTGTATAATCATAACAGAAAAAATTATCAAGATGAAATCTCAATCCTGAATATCTATGCTCCCCAAAAATATCACTGACATATGTAAAAGAAACTTTACTAAAGCTTAAATTGCACATCACTCCCCATATTCTAATAGTAGGAGACTTCAATACCTGACTCTTCCCAACATACAGGTAACCCAGACAGAAACTTAACAGAGAAATAATAGATGTCATGAATCAAATGACTTAACATCTACAGAACATTCCATCCAAGCACAAAAGAATATACCTTCTTCTCAGCATATCATGGAACCTTGGAACCTTATCTAAAATTGACCACATACTTAGTAAAAAAAAAAAAAAAAAAAAAAAAAAAAAAAAACCTCAAATTTAAAAAAAAATGTAATAAGCCCCTGTATATTATCAGATTACCATGGTTAAAATTTAGGATTTAACAATAACACTAATTCCAGAAAGCCTAGAAAATCATAGAAATTGAACCATGTTCTATTGAACCACCCCTGGGTCAAGGAAAAAATAATAATAAAAAAAAAGAAATTAAGGACTTCCTAGAATTCAATGAAAATAAAGGAAAAAATATACACAAGCTTATGGGACACTATAAAAGCAGTATTAAGAGAAAAGTTCATAGTACTAAGTGCCTACATAATGAAGGTGGAGAAAGCTCACACTAGTGACTTAAGAGCACGCCTGAAAATTTTAGAACAGAAAGAAACAAACTCACCAAGGAGGAGTAGATGACAGGAAATAATCAAATGGAGGGCTGAAATCAATAAACTAGAAACAAAGAAAACGATACAAAAAACAATAAAACAAATAGCTGGTTCTTTGAGAAAGTCAATACAACATAAAAAGCCTTACCCAAACTAATCAAAAGGCAGAGAAGGAACATCCAAATTAATAAAATCACAAATGAAAAGGGGGAACATAACAACTGACACTGAGGAAATCCAGAGCATCATTAGGTCATACTACAAAAACCTATGCTTCACACAATTGGAAAATGTAAAAGACATCAATGGTTTTCTTGATAGGTACCACACACCAAAATTAAATAAAAAACCGGTAAACGGTTCAAACAGACTGGTGTGGGAGTATTGTCTGTATTTGGTTAATCATGTTTTAAATAAACTCTGATTGGCCAAGCAGAAAGTATAGGTGGGAAAACCAGACAGGAAGTAGAAATGATGCAATGAGAACAGGAGAATTCTGGGAAGGAGGAAGTTGATTCCTCCCAGTTCTATGCAGACCACCAAGGAAGCAGGATGTGACCTGCCAGCTGGAAAAGGTACTGAGCCATATGGCAAAAATAGATCAAAATAGTGGGATAATATAAGCTACAAGAGTCAATAAGTAGCCTGAGCTAATGGGCCAATCAGCTTTATAATTTATGAGATCTCTGTGTGATTTTCTTTGGGACTAGACAGCTGTGGGAACCAGGTATGGCAAAAACTCCCAACTAGCAGGCCCTTCATGTTACAAATGGTGCCCACGTGGATAACTGCATCCACAAAAAGCCTGAAAAAGCTTAAAAAAAAGACTAGAGTAAAGCATTTCGGTTTTCAGCCAGAACAGGAAAAAAAAAAAAAGCTACACTGTTTTAAAATGCTGGCTTTCTGAGCCATCCTGCCAGGGAAAATTGTGACTCTTTCAAGCAGGCAGTCCCTACTACGGAGCTATGGACACACTGTTGTAGCTTACTTCCTGGCAGGGACCTTGAAATGCCATAGAAGCTTTTGAGTGCTGTTTAAGGACATACTGTTATAGCTTGCTTGCTGGCAAGGACCTTAAAATGCCATAGAGTTGTGGGGGAAAATGTGACTACAACCAGTAGCTCTACCATGAGGCTAAAAAGCTAAAAAATGGGCTGGATTCAGTCATCAAAGTCATGGCTTTAATCCTCTCCATAAAGACTCAAATGGTCAAAAAAAGATACACAGTAAAGAAAGATTCAAAGCCAAAACAAACAAACAAACAAAAACTCTAAATGGTTTACTGCAGCGAACTCCCTGACCAGCAGGAAAGAACAGCCACCAGACGAGGATTCTTTCCAAATCACGCTTTATTGGAGCCTCTTGGTTATAGGGAGAGCAGAAAGTGAGGGGCCCCAAGCTCTGAGCTGTAGCTGCTTATATAGGGAGTCTGCCTAGCAACCTTTGATACTTTGATACTCTAACTGCTTTTCTGGAGACCCACTGGCAGGAAAGAAAGCAGGGGAACATCCCTGTCAATTACAGACCACAAGGAAGTTCCCCTGCCTGTCAGGGGAAGTGTGGGCAGCTAGATCACAACAATTCATCCTGTTTTCTGGTGGAAGAATTGCAACTTTTATTATGGTATCAAGCGAGGCCAGGGCCAAATGCCATCTTGTAATGGCAGCCACTCAAATCGGCTCCCAGCAGTTTACAGTGTGTTAAAAATATATACAGGCCAAAGGTAAAGTTCTCAGAGTTTAAAAAAAAAGAGAGAGAGAGAGAGAGTAGTCGGTTGTGGTGGCTCACACTGATAGGATTTGCCTGGGAGGCAGAGACAGACCAATCACTGTAAGTTCAAGGACAGCCTGGTCTATAAAGTTATTCCAAGACAAAGATATACAAAAAACCTGTCTCAAAAAGTAAAAGTAAAAATAAAATTAGAGGTTAAAGTAAAGCCACATAAAGATAAAAAATGCACAAAAAATCTTGATACTGTATGCTATTATGCTCTCTTTAAATTGTTTAAATGCTGAAAAAGAACAACAGCTACTAAAAGATATTTGTTTATAAATACTACAAAATCTATCCAAGATAGGTATTTTAAAAATTCCTTGACTTCAAAATTGAAATCAAAAGGTATGTTACTTTGGAGAAGAGATTTTGCTTTTGTTTCCATAAAAAAAAGGGGGGGGGACTGTGGATTCATTCTAAGTTAAGGAAAATCAGATTTAATCAAAAAAGACCACCTAAAAAATCTCCAACAGAAATAGATAGCCCAGATGTCTGAGTTCTTCATCCAGAACAGGTTCAAGACTGCTACCTGAGATGACGAAAACTCACAGGATACTTCAGGCAGGACTTGATCATAAGTATAAATTTTCTTTAGTTCCCCCTAAGATTGTCAGTGCCCCCAACCAGCTAAAAGTAACCTATAATATTACACCCACATTCCCAAGAAAATGGACTGTTGATATTTTTTTAAGTGGGGGAAGTGGTGCAGAAGGATTGTCTGTATTCTGTCAATCATGTTTTAAATAAACTACGATTGGCCAGGCAGGAAGTATAGATGGGAAAACCAGACAGGAAGTAGGAATGATGCAATGAGAACAGGAGAATTCTTGGAAGAAGGAAGTTGATTCTTCCCAGTTCTGTGCAGACCTCCAAGGAAGCACGATATGACCTGCCAGCAGGAAAAGGTACTGAGCCATATAGCAAAAATAGATCAAAATAGTGGGTTAATATAAGCTACAAGAGCTAATAAGTAGCCTGAGCTAATGGGCCAATCAGCTTTATAACTTATAGAGATCTCTGTATAATTTTCTTTGGGGCTAGACAGCTGTGGGAACCGGGCAGGACAAAAACCCCCAACTAGCAGGCCCTTCATGTTAAAATAGACCTATAACCTGTAAGGAAATAAAAGTAGTAATTAAAAGACTGTCAACCAAGAAAAGCCCAGGGAAGGATGGTTTTAGAGCAGAATTCTATCAGAACTTCAAGGAAGATCTACTACCTTTTATTCTCAAAGTGTTACACATAATAGAAGCAGAAAGAACATTGCCAAACTTTTTTTTTAAATAAGGCTACAGTTAACATAAAACTGCAACCACACAAAGACTCAGCTACAAGAGAGAATTACAGACCAGTATCACTCATGAACATAGATGCAAAAACACTCAATAAAATGCTGACAAACCTAATGCAAGAACATTCAAAATTCATCCACTATGATCAAGTTGTCTTTATCCCAGAGATGCAGGGATGATTCAACATATTAAAATCTATCAATGCAATCCACTATATAAATAAGCAGAAAGAAAAAGTCCATCTGTGTCTCATTAGATGCAGAAAACCATTTGACAAAATCCAACATCCTTTCATGATAAAGGTCTTGGAAAAATCAGGGATAAAAGGAACATGTCTAAACATAATAAAAGCAAGCCACATTCAACATCAAATTAAATGGAGTGGAATTCAAAGTGATTCCACTAAAATCAGGAACAAGACAAGGCTCTTCACTCTCCATATTTTTTCAACATAGTTGTCAAAGTTCTGGCTAGAGCAAATAAGCCAACAAAAGGAGATCAAGAGGATTCAAATAGGAAAGGAAAAAGTCAAACTTTTGCTATTTGCAGATAATATAATAGTATATGTATGTGACTCCAAAAACTATGCTAGGGAATTCCTACAGCTGATAAATACCATCAGTAATGTGGTAGTCAAAAAGATCAGTAGCCCCCTTAAATTCAAATGATAAAGAAGCTGAGAAAGAAATCAGAGAAACGTCACTTTCACAGTAGGCACAAATAATATAAAATATCTTGGGGTAACACTAACCAAACATGTGAAAGTCCTGTTTTAAGTTTAAGTTTTTGAAGAAACAAATTGAAGAAGATATCAGAAAATAGAAAGATCTCCCATGTTCTTGGATAGGTAGGATCAAGGTAATAAAAACGGCAATCCTACCAAAATCAATCTACAGATTCAATGTAACCCCATCAAAATCCTAATACAATTCTTCACAGACCTTGAAAGAACAATAATCAACTTCATATGGAAAACAAAAATCCCAGAATAGACAAAATAATACTGTACAATATAGGAACTTCCAGAGGCATCACGATCCCTGATATCAAGCTCTACTATAGAGCTTGAAAACAACCTGGATGCACCTCAACCAAAAAATGCATAATGAAAATGTGGCACGTTTACACAGTGGAGTACGTACTACTCAGTGGCAAAAAAAAAAAAAAAAAAAAAAAAAAAAAATCAACGACTTCTTGAAATTTTATGCAAATGGATAGAACCGGAAAAAAAAAAAAAAAAAAAAACATCCAGAGTAAAGTAACCCAGACCCAGAAAGATGAACATGGCATGTACCGACTTATAAATGGATACTAGCTGCAAGGCAAAGAATATTGTGCCTATAGTTCATGATCTTAGAGAAGCTAAGTAACAAAGTGATCCCTAAGAAAAACATTCATAGATCTGCCTGGAAAGGGGAAATAGACATTATCACCTCACAAAACTGGAAGCATGGAGGGAGGGGGAGAAGGGAGGATGGAAGAGAAGGAGGAGAGGAGAACAGAGGAGGGGATGAGACCATCAGGTAACTGGAGATTCAAGATGGAGGAAGGATACAAATGTTATCAAGGAAAGAGTTATCTTGATTGAGGGAGTCTTTATGGGGCTAGTGAGAACCCTGTCACTAAAGAAATTCCCAGAAATCCACAAGGATGAACCTAGCTAAGACCCTATGCTACAGAGGAGAGGGAGTCTGAACTGGCCTTGCCCTGTAGTCCGATTGATCTTAAATATCACCATAAAACCTTCATCTAGTAACTCATGGAAGCAGAGGCAGAGACCAAAATGGAGCACTGGGCTGAGTTCTCAAAGTTCAATCGAAGAGTGGGAGGAATGAGAATATGAACAATGAGGTCAAGACCATGATGGGGACACCCATTGAAACAGTTTACCTGAGCTAAAGGGAATTTACCAACTCCATCCAGACAGGGAAGGAAGCAGCATAGGTTCAAAGTAGTCCCTCTGAATGTGGGTAGCAGTTGTATGGCTGGGGTAGATGGCCGGACCACTGTCAGTGGTACCAGAATTTATCCATACTCCTTGTATTGGATTTTTTTTGGAGCCCATTATCTTTGGATAAATACCTTTCTCAGCCTAGATATAGTAGGGGGTTCTTGGACCTTCCCCAAAGCAATGGCCCTCACTGGCTCTGAAGAGTGGATAGGGAGTGTAGTGGGGAAGAAGGTGGAGGTAATGGAATGAGGAGGGGAGTGAGAACTGGGGTTGGTATGTAAAATTAACAAAGATGGTTTTCTTTTGCTGTTGTTTTTTTTTATTTTTTTATTTTATTTTTATTTATTTATTAAAGATTTCTGCCTCCTCCCCACCACCGCCTCCCATTTCCCTCCCCCTCCCCCGACCAAGTCCCCCTCCCTTGTCAGCCCAAAGAGCAATCAGGGTTCCCTGCCCTGTGGGAATTCCAAGGACCACCCACCTCCAGCCAGGTCTAGTAAGGTGAGCATCCAAACTGCCTAGGCTCCCACAAAACCAATAGGTGCA
>NW_026068313.1:401145-417727 GCF_014885135.2 Alexandromys fortis
ATTAGAGTACTACTCAGCAGTAAAAAACAAGGACTTCTTGAAGTTTGCAGGCAAATGGATGGAAATAGAAAACACCATCCTGAGTGAGGTAAGCCAGACCCAAAAAGAGGAACATGGGATGTTCTCACTCATATTTGGTTTCTAGCCATAAATAAAGGACATTGAACCTATAATTCGGGTTCTTAGAGAAGCTAAATAAGAAGGAGAACCCAAAGAAAATCATATAGGCATCCTCCTGAATATATTTTTTATTAAAAATTTCCACCTCCTCCCCTCCTCCCCTGTTCCTCCCCTACCTCCCACTCTCCCCCCTCCCTCGCTAGTCCAAAGAGCAGTCAGAGTTCCCTGCCCTGTGGGAACTCCAAGGTCCTCCCCCCTCCATCCAGGTCTAGGAAGGTGAGCATCCAAACAGACAAGGCTCGAACAAAGCCACATGAGGGTTCCCAGGTGTTCAAGGAGATGTCCCCAGCTTGTTCCTTGGGCAGCTGAAGACAGGGCACCTGAACTAGCCCTATCCTATAGCCACACTGATGAATATCTTGCATATCACCATAGAACCTTCTTCTGTCAATGGATGGAGATAGAGGCAGAGACCCACACTGGAACACTGGACTTAGTTCCCAAGGTCCAAATGAGGAGCAGAAGGAGGGAGAAGATGATCAAGGAAGTCAGGGCCGCAAGGGGTCCCTTTCTTTTGATGAAAATGATATTAAAAACTTATTTTACATTCATTTATTTTTGTTTTGTTCATAAAAATCATTAATTCTACCTATATAGGAATAGTTTTCTGACAAATTCCTTTTAAAGGGTGCCTTAACAAATTGAGCATTCACTCAATGCCTAACCAAGTTAATAATATATTTTGAGATCATTTATAACTATATACTTTCTCTGCTTACATACTGTATCCTCAACCTGTTCAAAATTAACTGCTTGTGAGGAAAAAAATTGTAATTTATCTTACTCTGCTCCTATCATTTCATCTTGGTGCAAAGCCTTCATTGTACCATGTTGCATAATTTTCCTTTGTAATGCATTCATGCACTTGACTCATAAAAATGTATGTGTGCATATGAGATATGTATAAATCCTATCCACATAGTGCCATAAAGAGAGCAGTATGTGGGTGTAGACTCATCAGATCTCATTATGGCTTTGTATGAAATTCTGTGTCAGTAAGGCCAGAAAAATAATTTTCTTCCTTTTGAGACTCATGTAAAAGATTAAGGCAAAAGCTTTTCATTCTTTATTTTCGCCATATTTTTATTGTTATTAATTTATAGAATGATTTTGCTCAGTACTACTTTATTTTTATTAGACTTTTACATTTGATTTCTTTTAGATTAGCACAGAAGAGATTAAAACTCTTCTGAATAATCAATTTCACTCTTAGGTAAGTGGCAAGAAGTGATATTCTTTGTCTTTTATGTGTTGTTGCCACAAATATACACTGAAATATTATTCATAAATTCATAAAGCATGAAAGTAGCAAAGAATTTTAAAAAAGATATTCTATGTAATTTGTTATATTATCAAAACCAGAAGAATCAGAAATGTGAATATAGAGGATATAAAGATATAATAAGTACAATTTGTTGATCCTTAATTATATGACACAAAATTCACATTAATATTTATATCTGTATTCACACAAGTATATGTAATATTATCACTGTAAAAACCACACAAGTTTTGTGATGATGGTATGATTAATGCTTTTAAATAAATATATGCTGAATGAAGTTAAATATAAAATCTTATATAAGCACTGAATATCAAATTTCTGATGAAAAGTCTTATTACCGAAGCACCTGCTTTACCAATGAATTTCAGTAGCTCCCACATCTAATTGCGTCTCAATAAAATTGTAATTTTTGGGAACACTCCAGGAGAGCATCTTGGATATACTACCTCTAAAACGAAGTTTGCATTGTAATAAATACAAGTTTTATTTTTTTATCTTGTAGTCTGTATTGGTTCTTGCAATCGTGACCTTAAATATGTAATTATACTTAGCACCTAATAGCAATCATTTTCTTGGTTTCAACAGACGATCTATAGACCCAATACTAATATAAAATATGTAGTTTCTGAAGACAAGCACATGGCTCCTACACTAGCTGGTCGGTCATTGTCATCAGCTGCTGAAATGTCCACATTCTCTTCTTGTCCCAGTCTTTTTTATTTTCTTCCCCATTTCTCATCTCTGCTTCCACATTTTCTACTGTCTCACCTTCAGTGAACTGCTCTTTATCAGTGTGAATCTCTCTGGTCATTTCCACATTTTCTGCTCTCTCTATGATTACTGGCAGGTTCTCATTGCTTCCACCTATTGCTTCAAGCTAAGATTCATGGATTATTCATGAACCTCCATTTCAGAGATCAAATCATTCTTTTCCAATTCATTTCAGGGGTTTGCACTATCTGACCTTTGCTATCTGTTGGTGGATCCTCAAGGAGCTACTACTCTTCACTGGGATCAGCTACTGATATCCTTGCAACATTGCTAGAGAGTTACAGTCTTTGGAAATTTTTTCTCAAACCTGAAACTGCTCTGCCTGTCTTTTTACTAAAGTCTCTTGAAGTTCTTGTTCAACTTTATCTAAAAATTGACAAAAAAAACTACAAATCTACTGTAAATTCATAGAAGTATGTGCTAGAAATAGAGGGAAGTTACTCTTGTAAAAAGGCAACGAATAGTTACAATCAACTAGGACATTTTTATCTGAGTGTAATTTAATGTGATTAGAAAGATTATATGTAAAACGCTAAACTAAATTTCAGAAGCTAAATTGTGAGGCAACATTTAAATATAGAATTCTTAGTACAAAAACTGTGAGAATTGTCTAAAAGAAGATACTTAAAAGCTTATGTATTATTCAGGGAGTCTTTGTATTTGCTAAATTGTAGCCTACAAGGTAAACTGGAGCTTAGATCAAAAGAGTTTTTGCTTACAACGCAAGTCTACATGAGTGAAAGTGTTTTTTTTTTTTTTTAATGTTAGTTGGCCATGTTTAAAAGAGTAGCTACCTGTGTGGGGCTATAAGATCCAGACAACTAAAATTGCCAGTTTTGGGCCATGAATAATGGCACACACCTTTAATCCAAGGCCACATGTTAGGCAGAGTAAGTGGATCACTGTGTGATGGGGGAGAGTCTTCTGTTTTGTGTTAATTTCATTCGTTAAATAAAGAGACTGCCTTGGCCCTATAATAGGACAGAAAATTAGGTACGCAGAGTAAACAGAACAGAATGCTGGGAAAAAGAAGCCAAGTCAGGCAGTCGCCATGGTTCTCCCACTCCAGATAGATGCAGGTTAAGATCTTTCCTGGTAAGCCAGCTCGTGTTGTTACACAGAATATTAGAAATGGGTTAGATCAATATGTAAGTGCTAGCCAATAAGAGGTTAAAACTAATTGGCCAAGCAGTGTTTAAAAGAATACAATTTGTGTGTTGTTATTTCGGGTAAAGCTAGCCAGGTGGTGGGAAGCGGTCGGCCGTTTCATCAACAGATAATTTGGTAGGTGGAGTAGACTGAACAGAATTCTGGGAGAAAGAAAGCCGAGTCAGGCAGTCACCATCATTCTCCCCTCCGAGATGGATGCCCATTAGACTTGTCCTGGTAAGCCACACTCAAGTGGCAATACAGATATTGGAAATGGGTTAGATAAATATGTAAGAGCTAGCCAATAAGAGGTTATAACTAATGGGCCAGGCAGTGTTTAAAAGAATACAGTTTCCATGTAATTATTTCTGGTAAAGCTATCCATGTGGAGCTGGGCAGGAACGCAGCCCACCGCTCCTATTACAACAACTGTGAGTTAAAGGCCATCCTGTTCAACAAAACAAGTTACAGTCCTGTTAGTACCAAACCAGGGAGACCCTGTCTCAAAAATGCAAAACAAAAAATTGCCAGTTCAAATATTTATGCAGAAAGAAATGTCACAAGATTTTTCTACAGTTAAATACATAAGCATTAAAATGTCTACTTTACAAAGCCTATAATTCCCCTTCATTTTCTCTGTTCTTATAGATACCCTGTGTTCCACAAAAAGAATGTCTGCATATTCCTTACAAAACATGAGCTGCCTTATTTTTCTATGTGAAATAATCTTTATAGACATTTATATGCTCATATGAGAGAGCTTAATCTTCTATTTTTTCTCTTGTTTTTCATGTTTTTTTTTTTGTTTGTTTTGTTCTGTTTTTGTCCTGGTGACATGTGTGAAGGTTTTGGTCCTTGAGACACTGTATCTTTAAGACAAAGTACCACATTTTCCAGTTAAGTAAAATATATAATTTTAAAGAATAATTACAGTTATATTTTTAAATTCTATTGTTGAAAATGAGTGTAACATAATGCACAACATAGGTTACAATATTAAATTAGAAAGATTATTGCTTACACTCCAGATGCAGTATTTTACATTGGAACGTAGAAAATAACAAAAGGACAGGTAAGAAAGGGAAAGTTGGAAAATAGGTGTATTAGATAATTTTTATCTAAAGACTATATTTTGTGGTATCCTTAAACTCCAAGAGTATAGTCTAATAATTAGCTAAAGCACCTGACACATTTTGATATCATGCATTATTTTTTTTAATTATTACATGACATGTCTCTCTTTGATAGGATCTTGGAAAAGTTATATTAAAAAGGTACTATTCCCTCAGGAAGAATAAATAAAATTAAGATGTCAAAATTTTGTGAGTAGAAAACTATGCTGAAAATGTAGTACAGTGAAGAATTAAGATGAAAATATGGGATGTATTTATTAGAAAAACTAAGTTGCTAAAATGCATCTAACATTTGAAACATTGTAGGTGTAAGAAAGTATGTAGTTCAGGTTCAAGGTTTAAATTGTAATTCTGTAAGATTGTCCTCTATTTCATCACACTTCTCATCAATAATCAAAACTGACATGTATCAGTGAAAAATGCAAGTAATGGTCCTTCACCTCAAAGACTGTACTTTAGCAAGGTAAAAAGCATTAAATAATAAACATAAGAAACTATGTGAATAACATGAGGAGATACTGTCCAAAAAGGATTTCAGAGAAAGCAGCAATTTCATATGTATGCCTGGAGGTCAGAGTAGTATCTGCATTTTTCATACCACATGATGAACAAAGTAGATACTGTAAAGAAGACACTCAAAAAAGATAGCAGTATAGAGAAATGACATATAGAAGAGTGAGAAGATCTTGAGGCAATTTGTATTTATTTAAAGATGTTTGAGGTTTTTCTTGACTAAATGGATTTGACAGGATTACTCTAATTGCCCTGTAAACATATGATACAGGAACACATAATAGAAATATTCTATTAATAGAGTTTATATATAATATGATAGCAATTCAGACTATTTTGAAATAAAATTAAGTCTATAATATATGGTTTGATTGAAGATAATTTTTAAAAATGTAACTTATTGATTTTATAGTAGATTGCGTGTAGATGTTTAGCATACAAAGAAATAAAACACGCATACAGAAAAAAACTTATTTAAAACATCTTAAAGATGTTTCATATGAACAATGGGAAGGGTCACTATAAAGTGAATAATGAAAGTGTTTAAAGTTTTCAAAGAAATAGGTTATGAAGTATAAATGATTAGGTGTTTCTTTGGAAAATTTTCTACTTGAGATATTTATTCTGAATGAAGTCAATTAAAGCGATTTATTTCTGTACTTGTTACAACTTTATTTCAGGGAATGCATGACAAAAGTAATTCAGTTGTTTGTATTAATATAATTTGTATAAAAATTATTTTAGTCAAAATTCTTCAGACCTTTTTTGGGGTCCAAGAGAAAATTAAAACATGCAGTTTTAAATGTTGGAACATTACATCACTTCTTTAGTTTAACAAAGATAAATTCAATGCATGTACAATTGTATTTTGTTAAAGTTTTGGTATCATTTTGTGTTTCAAATACAAATCTATACACCTTGCTTTAGTGAAAACTTTCTACAAATATTTTGATTGCTTTGGGCATTGTGTCTTAAATAAGGTCTCCTGTTGAGTTTTTCATTGTTATCAATATAAATTTGGAATAAGTCATGTTGAATGTTGTAACCACTGAAAAGTGCAACTTGACATTTTTAATATGAATACCATGATCGTATTTAAAGATGAAGTTGAGCTCTGCTAATTCTATTAAACTACAGCCTGCCAATGAGCTATAAAGGCTAATTAATCATTTTGTCAGGTTTGCTTTCTGAAGCTAGTCAAAATAAATTTGAATAAATAGGAAGCTGCTGATTCAAGAACCCTTGAATTTTCTAAATATAGATGCAGCAACTGTAAAATATTGTTCTTAGAATCTTTGTATAGCAACATATACTTCTGTCAGCCTACCATTTTGATTCTTTGAACCTGTTCTCTGGCATTTAACATGTTCCAGTAAGAGATGAGGTAATTCTGTAGAAAAATATACACACACACACGCACACATATGCAACCTACCCACTTTCCTGCACACAATAAATTTTGATTTCAGATTATGAAAAATTATGTTTAAAATAAGCATCTTTTACTCAGAATAATGTACATGACATTGCTAGGTGACTTGTCACATCCAAATGCATCAAAATGCCCATACTGTATCACAGTAATGAAAAGCGATGGATGATATTCAGTCAGTATTAATGCTCTATGATGAGATGTGTCAGCACTTTTATTGGTCACTTTTAAGGAATACTTATTTCATAAGAATGCTAAGAAAAAAATCATGTAGATTATAGGTAATTTGCATAAGAAAAGGCAATATCTTATTTATGTAAGCATTAACACCTTTTAAATTAACTACCATTCCATTTATATACATTATTTTCAAAAACGTTATAACCTTGAAATTCTTTCTGTTGTGCTGTCTTTGCCTCATTGTACAGTACATCTTAAGATCTAAGACTCAAAAAAGTTACACTATTTTCCATCCAGTGTTCAAAACATGCAAAGTGCTTTAGTGATAGCCACAGAGGAAGATAAGAATTTTGTCTTAAGATGTAATAATTATTCAAATATATTCTCTAAAATCAATATTTGGGTTTCTTCTAATAGGCTAATAAAGCATGTTCTTCTAGGGATATGTTGGCTAGTGTCACCGCTTACTATTCCAATGGGATACAGCTATTGATCTCATTCACATGATACTGGAATTGTGTAGAATATGGAGGAAATGATTAAGATTTCAGAGGAAGGCCTGGAAATCTAGGCAATATGTTGCAGTGTAGGAATGTCTGCAGACAGCCTCTAAGAGAATACTTGAAGGTATAACAATGAAATTGAGGGTGTCATATAAATCCAAGATGTTAAAGATGGCAGGAATATAGAGGAGAAGTTAGCTAAAAATAAGTCACAGGCAACCAACAGGGCACAATCAAAAGAAAGATTATGTGAACTATATTTTGTAAAGCTTTAGAAATAGATCAAGTCAAAAAGGATCCAGTGATTAGCTCCAATTCAAAGGCACAACTCATATGACCCAATTAATGTCTCCAATCAAGCTCCACTTCTTACTAGATCCTTCACTTAAAGCTAATTGACAATGATATGACCTATTTGGGAAATCAATTTCCCGAAGTCTCCCTTAAGAGTTCACATAATGCCTATATATGTCCCCAAACATAGGCATGGAGTTCTAGGACTTAAGGTTTTCTCTGCTAGGTTTTAGTTTTGCTCTGGGAATGTTTACCCTACGTCTATTCCACTATTATATGTTTGGCATATGTACATTTTTTAATCTCTCAGGGTCTTAGAGCTGAGAACCAGCTTGAGTCTTGTAAAAGCCTTTGACTTGTTTAAACAATGTTGGGGGTTGTAAGATTATGGAGACCCTTGAACATTAACTACATTTTGTTGTGTGATTCTTGATTTAGTCACATTTCTTGTAATTGTGGTAAAACACCTGACAGGAAAAAAATGAGAATTGGATGATTTCAGAGTGAACAGTCCATCCAAACAAGGAAGTCATGGTAGCTGAGAAAAACTTTGTCTGCATTACCAGGAATTTGAACCTTGTCTGCATCTGAGAAGATGGAGTAGCAGAGAGAAACAAGAACACATGAATCCTGATCACACTGCTTCGCTTTTTCTTACTAGGCCATGGTCTTGAATTTCTACAAACTCTTCAAACAGCATCACCAGATAGTGACATAATGTTGAAACAAATGTGCCTGTGGAGAATATTTCACAGCTGATTTAAATAGTTGTGGTGGTTTGAATAAGAATGTCCATGTTCCCTACGGGCATAATGTTTAGGGAGTGGTGCTATTTGAAAGAATGAGGTGAGGCTTTGTTGAAAGAAGTGTATCGCAGGGGTTGGGCTTTGAGATTTTCAAAGGCCCAAATCAGGTTCAGTTTCTCTTTCTTTCCATCTCTCTCTCTCTGTGTCTCTCTTTGTCTCGCTCTGTCTATCTGTCTGTCTCTCTAGCTCTCTTCCTTCTGCCTGTAGATTTAGATGCCAGAATCTCAACTTCTCCAGAATCATGTCTGCCTAGATGTCCTACCATCATGCTGATAATATACTAAACCTATGAATCTGTAAGCAAGCCCCAATCAATGGCTTTCTTTTATAAGAGTTTCTGTGGTAATGGTGTCTTTTCAAAGTCTAAAACAATAATAATGAGACTTTCTGTATCAGCGGTAAAATTTTATGGTTTGGGTGTAACATGGCCCCAAAAGCTCATGAAGATTTTATTTTTAATACTTTTTTATTTTTAATATTAAATTATGACATAATTTTTGTTTAAAAAAAGAACACATGAATTGTGGTCCTTTTTTCTAAGTAATTCTAAATAAGTACTATACTCATCATATAGCTTTGGAACCTTGACAAAACACATTATTCTTTTACTTCAAGATCTATTATGTACTTTTACAATTCAATTATTAACAATGGCAAGGGATAAAGAACTAAAACCTATGAAATTCAAACCCTGTTTCCCTAAAGTTGTTCTCCTAAAGAATTAAGTTATATCTTACTGACACAACAACCCCTGTATAACAGACATGTTAACTAGGTAGGGTTGATTTTTGAAGCACTTTCTTTCCTATAAGCTATACATCTGTAATTCATTTTCCAATTTAACTCTGGAATTTTGTAAAGCGATGTAGTGTATTGACACCAAGAATATTTTCACTCATTGATAAGATAAAGAGTATATGTTCATTGCCATTCTTCCACTGTCAAAAAATATTTCAGAAAAAAAATAATAAAAAAATATTTCAGATTATATACAATAAAAATTGTGGGACTACTTTTTCCCAATAATACCTACTTTCCTACTTTTTCAATATATAATTTAAATCCTGAAAAATTATAATTCTTTCAAAAAGATGCTAAGATTGTTTCAAATAAAAATCAAAAATAATTTATCTCTGTTCTCCCTCTTTCTGTGCTCTCTCTCTGTTCTCTCTCTCTCTCTCTCTCTCTCTCTCTCTCTCTCTGTGTGTGTGTGTGTGTGTGTGTGTGTGTATGATTAGATAGGGAAATATTTGAAATCTGAGCTAATGTTCTTAATATATAAGAATCCTTTCCCATTATTTTGTTCAAATTTTTCTTACCTTTTTTGCTAACAACATCCTTATTTTTTACACTACATATTTTCTAATTAAGTCACAAAGTATCTTTAATGGCAAATTTAACATGCCAAATTAATAGCAGAATAATTAGAAGCATACACAAAATTTCTTAACACCCTTCCCCTGGATGTCCATGAAGAATATTGTTTAGAAAATGCAACATAAAAACCATCATCACCACTGACAGGCTTTCACTGAAGATGAAAAGTAGAAACTATCTTCAGAAGATTAAAAGTGAGGGCTGTTTTGTGTTTCTGTGACTGGTCAAGGACAATTTACAGTTTAGATGCTCTGAAGAAAAGACTTGTTGAATCGAACACGTTCCTATTATAGCTTTAGGTAGGGGATGATAGATTTTGTTGTCATTGTGATAAACTACAATCAATGTGCTTGCAACACAAAAATAACAAAGCACTACTAGATGCTTTTGGTTCAGCTACTTAACTGTTAACAATGAAAGCTTCATTTGAGAAAGTTCTAAAGATATGCACCACAGATGTCCAAAGGTGCCTTAATTTACTTAAAATAGTCAGTCTTAGTTCAAGCTAAGTGTTAAATTTTCTAGTACTTATTCACTTTATATACACAATGTCAATTAGTCTCAAAAAACCATCCATTCTTCATCATTCTACTTAAAGACTTGTGTTTATTATAGTTCTTCTTCTGAAGCTAAAATTTGTATAATTGTCTTGTGACAATAAATAAATGATAACATCATTTTGTTATTTTTTTCATATCTGAAGAAGCAGAGATGGTACTTTTCCTCTTCACATTTTCTACCACTGCAAAATTAAGCCATCTAATAAAAGAAAAAATATTAAAATGGAGAAAATGCATCTACAGATTGAAACAGAGTTTCAATCAAAAAGTTGAGTTTTGATTTCATAAACAAAAATGTTTTACAATTTCACAGAACTTGAAAGATTTATTTCAAGGACAGATAAATAATTGTCATGTTTTATTAATTGTTATTCAAATGGTTTTTATATTACTCTTTCTGTCATACCTATCTCTTCCTTGTTACCTATGTTGTAGCATATTATTGGGTCCTTTATTTCATTTATAGGAGTAGCTACCCAATTTCCAATGAAAATTTGTAATTACTTCAAACCACTCTGAATATGCTTCCCTTAAGTTCTGTTTGATTTTGGTGGTGACTTTTAATGATGCAGACTGTAGAATGTGGGTAGAAACTTGTTGGTGTTCTAAACATCTTGTAGACTCTGAGAAATCCTTGTGATTTTATTGGACCTGTGTGAAACCTACTGCAACTCTACTATTTTTTTTTATCATAAAGATACTCAATCATACTACAAAAGCATTTGTTAACTATGTTTATAGCAGCATTATTTGTAATAGCCAGAGCCTGGAGACAACTTAGATTCTCCTCATCCAAAGAATGGATAAAGAAAATGTGGCCCATTCATACATTAGAGTACCAGTCAGTGGTAAAAATCAATGACATCTTGAATTTTGCATGCGAATGGATGGAACTAGAACTGAGTGAGGTAACTCAGACCCCAAAAGATGAATATGATGTATATTTACTCATAAGTGGATTCCAGCCATAAACAAAGGACAATGAGCCTATAGTCCATGATCCTAGAGAAGCTAAGTAATAAGGTGAACCCAAAGAAAAAAACATATATAGACCCACCTGGAAATTCCAACATTTTGGAGCACAGGGGTGGAGGGGTAGAAGGAAGGGGAGAAGGGGAGGGTTGAGGAGAGAATGGGATAGTCGAGATGAAGAAAGGACAGAGATGTTATCAAGGAAAGTGATATCTTGATTTAAGAAACTATTGTGGATGTCGAGATGGAGAAAGGACAGAAATGGAGGAATGGAAGAAGTTTTTTCTTCTTTCTAAAGTGGATGGAGGAATGAGAATATGAACCAAGAGGTCAAAACCATGATGGGGAAACCCACTGAAACAGTATCTGAGCTAATGGGAGCTCACCAACACCAGACATACTGGGAAGGAACGAGCATAGGACTAAACTAGTCCTTCTAAATGTGGTTGACAGTTGCAGGGCTGAGACAGACTGAAGGGCCACTGACAGTGGTACCAGAATTTATTGCTACAGCCTGTACTGGCTCTTGGGGAAGACATTCTCTTTGGATAGATACCTTGTGAAGCCTAGATATAGTAGGGAGAGCTTTGGACATTCCACAAAGCATTGTGCCTTGCCCTTTCAAAAGATTGGATTGGGGTAGGATGGGAGTTATCTGGAGGGAATGGGAGGAGAGGAGGGAGTGAGAACTTGGGTCAGTAAATATAATGAAAAAAAAGTTAGTTTTTTCTTCTTTCTAAAAATAAATAAGTAAATAAATAAATAAAATAAATTAAAAAAGAATAATCTTTATCAGAAAGAAATGTTAGTCCATCAGCAAGGTCTGTAGAATGATGTCAATATTACAGTGCAAGATCTAGGATATAATCCAAGTCAAAGCATTTATAAAACATCAAGTCTGGAAACATTTCAAGTTCTTATTAGTTAATGTGAAGAGTACTCAATAATCACTCAGAATATTTACTATGAATCATAGAAGGATCATGGCTATATAGTACACAATAGAGTAAAGGATAATTTATACCTACCCTACAAATATGAAAACTAGTTTTAAAGGAATCAATCTTTAATACATTTCAACTATCTCTAATAACAAAGGCAAGTTTCCTTGAGATTAAACAACAAGGTCTATACATTTAAAATGGAACATTTACTCTATCTTCTAGCATCCAACAGAAATTATCAACAAAATACTTATAAACTAAATAAAACCAACCAGTGGAGACAGATCTCTTGTTGAGTAACCAATAATGGTTTTAAGTTTCTTGTACCTGTGAGAAGACTACTTTCTTCTCAATGTCCCTCCAGGAAATGTAATGGAACATGAACAATTTGCCTTTTTTTCAGACACAATTAGTCTTTCAAGCCTACAAAAGTGCTCATCCTTTGTAGGACACTGTAACTAGGAAAAGTAGTTCAGGTCACAGGCTAGTTTAGAAGACCGTAGGTTTGGCCAGCAACCAGAAGACAAAATTCATGGAATAAAAGTTAAAGCAAAACAAGATTCAAAATATTCACAAAAATAACTCACCAATAAGCACCACTGGCTAAAGATCCAGACTCTGTTCCTATTCTTACTTCAATAGCACATTTATGTCTTATCCCTTTTCATATCTCCTACACTTTCTTTCTGGATCGTCTTCAGTTGTGGAAGGCATAAGACATATGGTAATAGATTATTTCCTTATGTCCCAGGACACCAATTGCCCTTCCTCTGTTTATTGTGATAGGTTAAAACGTATTAGATCATGTGCAGAAATATATATTGGATTCTGTTCCCATGATTTATTCTTGTGGGCAAATTTGCTTTGCCACTTATGTACTTGTCATTGATTGGAAATTTGATGAGGTAGCAAAATTAAATATGACCCAATCTTACCATGAAATGGGAACTCTTAAGCAATTATTAAAATTTTATAGCTACACCTTCAAATTTCTTCTTGATAGCTTTTTTTTTTCTTTTTTCCATTGGGGGAAGGAAGATCATTCAACAATGAATAACAGGGCTACTGTAAGACCAACAATTGTTTATAGGGCCAGGATATTGAACATAAATATTAAGTGTAAATGAAATCTACAGGTCTACATCCTATGACTCTTTAGTATAATTATAGTGCACTTATCATGGAAATTTCTTCGAAGTCCTGGCTCAAGGGATTAGAGGAATTCGGAATGGGGAGGGATGTTGACTCACACATCACAGTGTACTCAAAAGCTAAGGGTTGGAAAATAGAGTCTTCTGAGATTCTATTAAATCAACCCATCACATAAAGAAGCTGAATGTTTTGAGGCAGGAAAACTGATGCACTATCTTCAATAGCCAGTCTTCAATCCAGTCTGCAGCACTGGCTTTTCTCTCATTTTCCACCACTGTTTCTCAGGAAAAAGTACCTATCTGCTATCTCTCAACCAGTTATTTAGAAAAACAGATTCATTTTCTGTTCTAATCTGGATTCACATTGTTCCCATACAAAGATATTTGGTTCTTTGTAGAATTTGTCTGCTTTCTGCAATTTTTGTATGTGTACTATGTGTATTGAAGGAGCTGCAGGCTATGTTCCTCCCACCCTGCTCCCAGCTACCTGGCTAGCTTTTGCCCCGAAATAACAACACACAAACTGTATTCTTTCAAACACTGCTTGGCCTATTATATCTAGCCTCTTCTCGGCTAACTCTCGCACCTGGACTAGCCCATTTCTAATAATGTGTGTAGCATCCCAAGGTGCGCTTACCAGGAAGATTCTAGCCTACATCCATCCTGGGTAGGAGCTTCATCGTGTCTGCCCGGGAGAGGGGAGCTATCAAGTCTGAGCTCACTTCCTCTTCCTCCCAGCATTCTGTTCTGTTTACTCCATCCACCTATGTTTTAACTTATGAGGCCAAGCCATTTATTTATTAATTAACCAATGACCTTCCTCCATCATATATGATTCAAGGACTTTGGAATTATTTTTTTATCTTGGCCAGCACTTTTGGAAACATAATATCCCCTAACTCTCACATTATTGTTTCAAGAGAAAAATGTGTGCAAAGGCCTTTTCAATAAAAAGATCTTTTTAATTATTTGAGATACATGCACACAATATGTTGCATAATATACACCTACTACCCCTCCCCTTAACCCTTTATAGATTCACCCCCCCACAACCAGACTCCCCCCTAACTTCACATCTTCGTTTTACTTCTAAAAAAATAACCCACTGAATCAAATGTGTGCTGCCCATATCTACTTAACTGTAGGACCATCCACTTGAACATTGGAATTGTACCCCTAATGAAAACTATTATTGTCTGCAGTAGCAATAATAAACTTCTAATTGCACCTCAGTTGCAGAAGATAATTGTAGGCTGCTCTCTCTTCATTTTGAAATTTTCACTAGCTTAATCCTGTAAAGGTCTTTTGTAGGCAATTACAGTGGCAGAGACTTTATGTGTGCAGCAGCCCTTTCATTTCCAAAAAAAAAAAAATATTATTTCACCCTCATCCTCTCTGACTTCTTATTCTTGACATCTCTCTGTCACTTCTTCTGAGATGATCCAAGAGATAAAGTCTTTAAAAATAATTTAAGCAACCATAAATTCTGACTAGTATTTGTAATAAATATAAACTTTGTACTTTAGAAATGTGTGGGCAAGTAATATTAATTTGCATCATCATGTCATAAATACTTATTTGATGCATCTCTTTGAATAAGTTGAAAATCTGTTATATTATCATGACTCATGATTATATCTTAAATATATAGTAAATTTTATGTAAAAAGAGATATGGGGGCTTGTGTGATAGATCAGCAGTTAAAAGCACTCACTACTCTTGCAGAGGATCAGAGTTTAGTTCCCAGAATCCACTTAGTTAGCTTACAACCACCTGTAACTACAGCTCTAGGAAATTCAATTGCTTGGTTTTTGTAGGAATCTGAATTCACAATCAAATATCCGTAAACAGATACACATAGTTAAAAGTAATAAAAATAAATTTTTAAAAAGAAATAATGCAAAGTGGAAAATGAGCTACTAATTAGGAGATATAAATGGATAAAGTAGCAAATAGGATGTTTATTTTAATAAGGGGAGTTAAAAAATAGGAAGATAGTTTTGGAAGACAAATTTTGAATGGAAAAATAAAATATTGTTGTTAGGTAAATATTAAAGAAATTTTCAAAATGGCAAAGGAAAGTTAAGAACACAACCAGAAAATGTAAGCAGACTGCTGAAAGTTTGAATTAGTTACAATAAGGTGTACAGAAGATAATATTTAAAACAAAAGCAGATGGTGTTGGGGTGAGAGGTACTAAAATTAGCTATTTAAAAAAAAAAATTGTTGGTGCATTAAGAATTTTGTGTACAGAACCCCACCCCCACCCTGCCCTGCTGTATGCTTGGACCAGTGCTCAACAACAGTTTTAAGCTCCTACTCTAAGGCTACCCACCCAGAGCAGTGAGCCTCAAGGTCCTCAGTTAAGAGAGCCCAGCACCCCCAGCCTGGGCTCCAGGGGCTCCTGTGCTCTCCTGGATCCTGCACTGCCTGCCCCGTCCTTCCTTCTGTCCCTGGATCATTGGGCTACCAGGCGGCCCTGTTTAGGTGCTGAGGAGTTCCATCTGGACGGGTGAGTGTGTGCTATCCAGGGGCGATAGTCCCAGAAGAGAGCACAAACCCTCCTCCCCCAGCTCCTTCTGCAGGGATGTCTTTCTTATACACGACACCGCCCCCCCTCCAAGCCTGCATTCTCTGCAAGGTCATTTGTTCAGAAACAGTTTTCTGCTACTACACTAAGGTTTCTAACCCAGAGCAGTGAGTGCCTGCCTACATGTCAGGCCTCAAGGACCCCTGAAAGGGAGCACGCACACCTTCAACTTGTGAGGCAGGGTGTCCCGGGTTCTACTCGTCCCTGCCCTGCCCCCCAAGTTCCTCCTTTTTGTCCGTGGGTCATTGGACTACCAGTCGTCCATGTTTGGGTGCTGAGGACTTCCAGCTCAACGGGACAGGCGCTGCTTCTACACTGAAGAGATACACCCAGAGACTCAGTCACAACAAAGCCTGGACCAAGACACCAGGCCTCTCCTGGCTCCATTTGAAGGAGGAGATGGGAAGGCGCCAATGCAAGACTTCCTCAAACAACATGAAAGGCGACATGACATCACCAGAATCCAGGGATCCCGAAATAGGAAGAATTGTACACCCTACTCCAGAAGAATTAGAAGAAATCGACTCAAAAGTGAATTATATGAAAATAATAGAAGACCTTAAGCAAGAGGTGAAAAACTGCCAAAAACAATTAGAGATTACAAACAAAAAGGTAGAGGAAATGAATAAATCGCTCAAAGATACCCAAGAAAACCAAGAGAAACAAGAAAAAGCAATCAAACAGTTAAGGGAAGCAGTTCAAGACCTGAAGAATGAAATGGAAGTAATGAAGAAAACACAAA
>NW_026068313.1:427779-431772 GCF_014885135.2 Alexandromys fortis
TTATAGGTGGACTTTAGCCTCTTTTCCTGGCCAAGCCAGTTTTCTAGATGAACTTAGACTCAAGAGAAGGGCTAGAAAAAGATGTTTCAGTGACTAAGAATGCTTGTTGCTCTTGTAAAGGACCTGAGTTTGATCCCTAGCACCCATGTCAGGTAGATTACAATTACCTATAACTCCAGCTCCAGGGGACCTGACACCCTCTTCTGGTCTCCACAGGTACCTGCACACATACAGCATATAGTCACAAAGGCACACAACAGACAGAACTAATTAACAAAATAATCTTTAAATTATTTTATTATGTACATGGATGCTTTGCTTGAATATATGTCTGTGTACCACCTTGTGTTCAGTTTACACAGAAGCCAGAAGAAGGAGTTGGATCTTTTTTGGAACTGGAGTTACAAATGGTTATGACCTCCTGAGTGGGTGCTAGCAATTAAACCCAGGGCCTCTGGAAAGGCAGACAGTGCTCTTATCCTCAAACCGCCTCTCCCATTCCAACCATTTTAAAATTAGGCAGTTAAGGGAAGTATATCAGGCCTATCTCTGTGTTTAACTATGTGAGCCTTAGAAGGCTCCACTTCACTATTGTTCTTGCTTAGGTTACCATTCAATCTGTGGGATGCCACGACACATTAAGAGTTCCAGCTAGCATTCTCGTAGTAGGTTGATTACATGTGACCCATTTCATTGCAAAGGGGGCAAAGATTCCTTCCTTACCAAATAGACACCTAATCTTGTTTTGAAGATGCCTTCCCTGCCATTGTCAGTATCAGTCATCCAAGAAACTACTCACTGCCTCCTGCTTGGATCCAACCATGAAAACAATTCAAAATAGAAGAAATAAACCAGAGGCCAATGCTTGGGTAGTTCATTGGCCTTATTTTCTATCTATCAAGCTGTAAGCAACTGATTTTCTATAGAGTAGAAAAAGCAGCTTGAACTGGGAAGGACAATACAAGTCAATGAGATATGCTGTGCTTCTCCCATAGAGATAACTGCAGTGCTATGAATAAAGAATTCACAGTTGAGTAGGCAAAGGCATCCGTTAGTATTATAGTCAATACTTCATTTCAAATGTGTTAACTTCTTCACATTGTCAAATTAGGGGTCTTACTGTGTAAAGAAAAGAGCCCCTAATCAGGCCTTCACTAATACAAGCTACAAGCATAACTCAGTTTTGTAGAACTCCTAATGCAAGTAGGGAAATAGTTGGGGTGGGAAGATAAATATTTATTCCTATTGAACTTCTTCATATTTAATCTAACTGCCTGTCAGAAATATAATAGTAATTGTAATGTCTAGAAAATGGGAGGTTCTGCTAGAAAGAAGGCTCAGTCATTAAAGACCAAGCTTACAACCAAAAATAGAAAAAGATGGGGTGGGGGATTGGAAAATGTGAGGGAGGAGAAACATTGTTTGGGATGTAAAACCAAAAATAAATAAATAAAAAAGAAAAAAAAAGAATTTTGTGTAATGTTATTGATCATATTCAGTTTTTCCTTAATATATTTCCCCTCTCCATTACCAAATTTGTTTCAACTTCTCCATCAACTCATTTTCTATCATTTCTACCTCATCAAGACAAATTTGTTCTGCTGAAATATTCTAGGTTGTGTGTCCTTTCACTGGATCTTCTCTTATGGTTTTAAAGTATAATTTCATTAATTCTTATTATAACAATGATTCATATATAGTGCTTTTACTTTCTATCACTAAGATAAATCTAATTTGTATTTTCTTCTTTGAAAATATTATTGAATTATTATCTTGGTGGTTCAAGAATACATTGTAATACTAGGTATAAGGACATATACAGGATTTCATCAGTAAGCAAAATAATGTAAAATTATCATTATGTTTAAAATAATTCTAGATCCCATTTGTGAACTTAATAAAAAAAACTTTATTCACTTAGAGTCAACATTTCTGTTCAAAAGAATCAGTGGAATTGAATCTAGATATAGTAATATGCTTCTTTTCCTACCACATTGATAAGAGACAGTCTGAGGAAATAAACAAAAAAAATACTGTCTTACTGTATTCTTTAGATCTAGACTGATCGTGTTTATTTATATTAATTCATTAAATATATGACTATTGAAATATTGAACAATATTGTTAAGGATACCTATATTTTCAAAATACTGGCTTTAGAACAAAAAGGGTAAGTTTTATAGGTAACACATGTATATAAACCTCCCTTACTTCAGTATTCAATGCATAACATTGTAGTCATATATTCTAGGAGGCAGAAAGAATGATATGAAAATGCATGTGATGCATTATATAATGCATTATGTACAATATAAAACAATAGAGATCAATGATGAAATCCAACTTCCTGCCTAAAACTGAAAGACAGTAGTTAGTTGACTTCTTAAATAAGGTGATTTATATATTTTACATAATATTGGAAGTTTTAGACCAATTTCCAAATTTTCTTTCTGCGTTTTTGCTTTTTTTCTGTCACCTGAAATAATTTACATGGTTTATTGATCTTTTTATCTTTATGCCTGTGAATCATTTAAAAATTACACAAGAGAAATGATTGAATCAATAATGGCATAGAAATGATGAATAGAATCACAAAATTTCTGAAATGTAAGACATAATTTTAGTAAAACAAATGAATTAAAATATCCCAAAAAGAGATTTAGAAGGCACAAAAAACAATATAGTTGAAAATAGAAGTATCACTATTAATATTAAAAACAGAAACAGAAAAGGAATGAAGAAAAGAAACACATGTAATGGTTCCCTGTGGCGAACTCCCTGACCAGCAGGAAGGAACAGCCACCAGACGAAGATTCTTCCCAAATCACGCTTTATTGGAGCCTCTTGGTTGAAGGGAGAGCAGAAAGCAAGGGGCCCCGAGCTCTGAGCTGTAGCTGCTTATTTAGGGAGTCTGCCTAGCAACCTTTGATACTTTGATACTCTAACTGCTTTTCTGGAGACCCACCGGCAGGAAAGAAAGCAGGAGAACATCCCTGTCAATTACAGACCACAAGGAAGTTCCCCTGCCTGTCAGGGGAAGTGTGGGCAGCTAGATCACAACAACTCATCCTGTTTTCTAGTGGAAGAACTGCAACCTTTATTATGGTATCAAGCGAGGCCAGGGCCAAATGCCATCTTGTAATGGCAGCCACTCAAATCGGCTCCCAGCAGTTCCCATAATAAATAAATATATGCATCTTTTTATTTAACAAAGTCAATTAACTCCATGTAGTAAAAACGCTAATGCACCTGCTCTAAAACATCTAATAAAATTATAAAAAACATGAGTTATAGGGTGAACCAACACCATGAACATGAGCTTGGGAAATCTGGCACAGCTCCTCATCTACATATGCCCTCTCCCGTATCCTTAGCCATTTGTGGCAGGTGGGAGAGCTGGCCCTGCAGTCATAAGAGCAGGAGAGCTGGCCCTGCCCCTCACCAGCTACAGCAATTAGGAAAGTGGCCTCTGAGGGTGTAGGTGTGGGATAGCCTAGATCTGAGGACATAAAAGCAGCAGACAGGGCTTCACTTCTTGCTCATTGCTAAAAGTGATGTACTAGCCAGGGCAGTGCTAGAAAGTTGACTCTGGTGGTTAGGACAGGGAAGAGTTGGCTGGATAACCATCCAACCCTGCAACTACTCAGGCCCAGAACCAGAGTTATAAGTTGACCCAACTGAATATCTATCTCATCTGTGATTTTCTGGAGCATGTAAAGTGGCCAGTTGTGCAGGTCCAAAGCTGCAGTCTCTCCATGACACAGGGCAACAACAACTCCAAGAGGAGTCCCAGTCAGGGCCCAGTGTTGAACCAGACGCCTTAACCCAGACCAATGACTATTTGCAAGACAAGATATATGGACTAAAGGGTTTATTGTGTAACTTGCTACTTGTGTCATAGTACACCTTTCAGGCCAAGATTGATTTTTCCTTTTTTTTTTTTTTTCCTTTTTTCTCCCCCTGGTCCTCTTTCTCATCCTTCTTTTCTTCATA
>NW_026068313.1:438482-442546 GCF_014885135.2 Alexandromys fortis
TAATGGCAGCCACTCAAATCGGCTCCCAGCAGTTCCCCCTTTCTGTTTTTCTCTGTAGGCCAGTGAGAAGGTCTTACTCACGTTCAGGTCCTCACCTCATGATGCGAGGACCGATCAAAGGAGGCCTAAAACTCCTGGTACTCCTTCTCCCGTGTAATGGAATCAACTCCTGGGAGGTGCAAAGGCAGTACTCAGAGTAAAAATGCATACCTTTTTCAGTGCAATGGAGAATTTCTCCCTGAGAGTGCAAAGGCTATGCAAGGAACAAACCTACTGGCCTTTTAGGACAGATAACCATACTTGGGGTGAATTGCCATTCTCCAAAGTGGCTAACGCTTGTAGAACCGTAACCTTATCTCGAGATGTCTGAGCTCGGGGCCTTTTAGGACAGATAACCATACTTGGGGTGAATTGCCATTCTCCAAAGTGGCTAACGCTTGTAGAACCTTAACCTTATCTCGAGATGTCTGAGCTTGGGGGCAGCATTTTAGCCATAGGCACAGCACACACCCTATTATGCAGCATGCAAAAAAACATCTCCACCCCCATCCAATCCTTAAACAGGGAGAAGGCAGAGGAGATCCAGGACTGCAGTCCCTCCTCCAGGCTGAGATCTACACGTGTTGAGTTGATTTGTGTCTGAGGTCCTCCAGGGTGGCATCAAAGTTCTCAGACCAATTTTAGGAATCGGGTTAGGGTAGGCTGACAGAATCCCCCATCTCTGCTCCGCTTGGCTTGGGATCATCTTTCACAGGATCAGCAGTATCAGCATCCTGAAGAGTGACAGAGTCATTTTTATGATGGACTTTAACAGTTCTAGTTAGGCAGCTCGGGACCCAATGAGGCACTTCTCTCCTTGGGGGCAGGGAAGTCCGGACCAAGGACCTCTCTCCAGTCGTCTCTGGAAGTCCTCTGTGGGACATCTGCAGCCTCGACTCAGGTCCAGCTTTTTTCTTTCTGTGAAAAAAGCATAAACATATCCTCGACCCCAAATATACATAGGTCGGGTTTTTTTATAATGTATTGTAAGGCCTTTTTCACCTTGCCTTAGCAAAGGTCAGCTTGGTGTTATCACGTCAGATTTGTTTGTATCAAGATCTTTCTGTAACTTTCATGAGTTGTTTTTAAGGAGCCTTGTTATGTTCCACAATTTTTATTTATTTTTTATTAGCCATATATGCACTTCTTTTATTGGAAGAGCCATTTGTAAAATTTTAGCATAAATTTCTTTAAGGGATTTTTAGCTATAACATTAGTAAAATACAGGTGTGTGAATTGTAGTAATGATCATCTGGGGAAAGATTATTGTTTTTGCCTTTGAATTGAGCGAACACAATTGTTTAGGGATCAATCTTAAGATTATCAATGAATCTATTATTTAGTAAAAGAAACATTGATTATAGTCAATATTTTGTCAAACCATAAGCAAATATCTTTTAGTAGCTGTTGTTCCTTCCTCAGCATTTAAATAATTCAAAGAGAGCATAATAACATACAGTATTATGATTTGTTGTGTATTTTTTATCTTTACGTGGCTTTATTTTAACCTCTATTTTTTTATTTTTAACTTTTGGCTTTTTGAGACAGGTTCTCTGTATATCTTTGTCTTGGAATTTTCCCTGTAAACCAGGCTATATTTGAACTCATAGAGATCTGTCTGTCTCTGCCTCCCAGGCTACTTTCTTTTCTTTTCTTTTCTTTTCTTTTCTTTCTTTCTTTCTTTCTTTCTTTCTTTCTTTCTTTCTTTCTTTCTTTCTTTTTTTTGAATACTTTAATCTTTATGGAGAAGTTTTTTGCCACAACTCTATGGTGTTTTAAGGTCTTTGTCAGGAAGCAAGCTGCAATAGGAAACAACAGTCAAAAGCTCCTCTGGCCTTTTCTTGTCAGGAAGCAAGCTGTAACAATGTATCCATAGCTCCAGAGTCCAGACTGCCTGCTTGAAAGAGTCAGAGTTTTCCCTGGCAGGAAGGCCCAGAAAGCCGGCATTTTAAAACAGCCAGCTTTTTTCCTGGTAAGGCTGAAAACAAAAATGCTTTACTCTAGTCTTTTCAAGCTTTATCCATCTCCATAAATTTCTATGTCCTGAGGCAAGTCCCGGTGTTTGCAGCTTTGCAGACCCTCAGTGCTACTTGGCTGTGGAGCTGCCTAGAGCTCCTTGGCCTTGGAGCCACAGCTGCTCACACTCCACTGTAAACTCTGGAGGCCTCGGTAATTCGAACCAAATGAATATACTTCCCTTCCTTAGCGTACCTTATTTAGGTACGCTACCAAGCTTATCCCAGGATGACACATTAAGATTGCCAGAGACGGCAAACCAAGAAGCAATTGTGTCATTTTTAGCTAAAAACGTTTCCAAAGCACTCCGTAACAGCTTGTTAAGAGCCAGAAAAATCAGGTGTGATGTTGAAGCGCCCATTCTAAAATCCTATTCTTCCTTTTAGTTTTATTTTTAAACCATCCACTTTGATCGTAGCTATACTTTCTTTAAACCATTCTCTTCTTCCCATTGAGGGTTTTCTTGAGTTTCTTTTTTAGGTATACCCTTTATCTTTTTATCCTTTTTCTTTTTACTATCCTTTTTTTATCTTTATTCTTTTTGGTCTAGACCTGCCTAAGTCCCCCCCTTTTAAATCAGACTCTGATAGGCTGTCCTGGTGTGCTTGCAGTGCCTTCCTCCCTTCCTCACGCAACCAGAAGCAGCACAGGAAAACCACAATGACGAGGGCCACAAAGATCAAGCAAAATACCTTAGGTGCAACCTCAGCAATCATCATACTTGGGAGACTCACCGACGTCGCCGCTCCGCATGTTGAGTTCTGAATCCTATTTGGCCCCTCACTCGGTACCAAAGCTTGTCCCAGCTTCCCAGGTTTCGGCACCAGTTGTGGCGAACTCCCTGACCAGCGGGAAGGAACAGCCACCAGACGAGGATTCTTCCCAAATCACACTTTATTGGAGCCTCTTGGTTGAAGGGAGAGCAGAAAGCAAGGGGCCCCGAGCTCTGAGCTGTAGCTGCTTATATAGGGAGTCTGCCTAGCAACCTTTGATATTTTGATACCTTAACTGCTTTTCTGGAGACCCACCGGCAGAAAAGAAAGCAGGAGAACATCCCTGTCAATTACAGACCACAAGGAAGTTCCCCTGCCGGTCAGGGGAAGTGTGGGCAGCTAGATCACAACAACTCATCCTGTTTTCTAGTGGAAGAACTGCAACCTTTATTATGGTATCAAGCGAGGCCAGGGCCAAATGCCATCTTGTAATGGCAGCCACTCAAATCGGCTCCCAGCAGTTCCCATAATAAATAAATATATGCATCTTTTTATTTAACAAAGTCAATTAACTCCATGTAGTAAAAACGCTAATGCACCTGCTCTAAAACATCTAATAAAATTATAAAAAACATGAGTTATAGGGTGAACCAACACCATGAACATGAGCTTGGGAAATCTGGCACAGCTCCTCATCTACATATGCCCTCTCCCGTATCCTTAGCCATTTGTGGCAGGTGGGAGAGCTGGCCCTGCAGTCATAAGAGCAGGAGAGCTGGCCCTGCCCCTCACCAGCTACAGCAATTAGGAAAGTGGCCTCTGAGGGTGTAGGTGTGGGATAGCCTAGATCTGAGGACATAAAAGCAGCAGACAGGGCTTCACTTCTTGCTCATTGCTAAAAGTGATGTACTAGCCAGGGCAGTGCTAGAAAGTTGACTCTGGTGGTTAGGACAGGGAAGAGTTGGCTGGATAACCATCCAACCCTGCAACTACTCAGGCCCAGAACCAGAGTTATAAGTTGACCCAACTGAATATCTATCTCATCTGTGATTTTCTGGAGCATGTAAAGTGGCCAGTTGTGCAGGTCCAAAGCTGCAGTCTCTCCATGACACAGGGCAACAACAACTCCAAGAGGAGTCCCAGTCAGGGCCCAGTGTTGAACCAGACGCCTTAACCCAGACCAATGACTATTTGCAAGACAAGATATATGGACTAAAGGGTTTATTGTGTAACTTGCTACTTGTGTCATAGTACACCTTTCAGGCCAAGATTGATTTTTCCTTTTTTTTTTTTTTT
>NW_026068313.1:446590-447682 GCF_014885135.2 Alexandromys fortis
ATTGCTCTGAAAGAAACATTTTTTTTTAATAAGTGAAGCTTTCCTAAGATGATACTGTGTGACAATTTCAACAATTTAACACAGTCTAGTTGAAAGTAAACATCATGGACACTTTCATGCTTGGAGGTGGCTGCAAGGGCAGAAGACAAATAGGAAGGTATGGGGAAATGAAAGTATCAATGTTATAAAAGACACAGAGAATAAATAAAAAGAAAGTATTTTTAAAAGTTACTCTTTTATTGTTTTTATTATTCTTATTGTTTTATCATGCTATTCATTTTTCTCTACTCTTCTCCCTGTCCCATGACCTCCATGCTCCCAATTTACTCAGGAAATCTTGTCTTTTTCTCCTTCCTATTTAGAGCCATGCCTGCCTCTTTTAGGGTCCTCTTTCTTGTCTAGGTTCTTTAGGGTTGTGGATTGTAGACTTTTTTTTTCTTTGTTCATAGCAGTATTATTCATAATAGCTAGAACCTGGAAACAATCAAATACCCCTTAATCAAAGAATGGATAAACAAAATATGGTACATTTACACTATGGAGTACTATTCAGTGGAAAAAAAAAACATAATGCCATCTTGAAATTTGCAGGCAAATGGATGGATCTAGAAATAAAAATATATTGCATTTTGTAACCAAAACCTATAAAGACAAATATAATATGTACTCACACATAAGTGGCTTATGGACATAAAAGGTTACTCTTTTTTATTTATTTATTTTTTTTAATTTATTACAGATTTCTGTCTCTTCCCCACCTCCGCCTCCCCTTTCCCTCCACCTCCCCCATCAAGTCCCCCTCCCTCGTCAGCCCAAAGAGCAATCAGGATTCTCTGCCCTGTGGGAAGTCCAAGGACCATCCCTCCTCCATCCAGGTCTAGTAAGGTGAGCATCCAAACTGCCTAGGCTCCCACAAAGCCAATACGTGCAGTAGGCTCAAAAACCCATTGCCATTGTTCTTGAGGTCTCAGTAGCCCTCATTGTCCGCTATGTTCAGCGAGACCGATTTTAACCCAGGCTTTTTCAGACCCAGGCCAGCTGGCTTTGGTGAGTTCCTGATAGAACATCCCCATTGTCTCAGTGTGTGGGTGC
>NW_026068313.1:453865-467502 GCF_014885135.2 Alexandromys fortis
TGAGACTGAGAAGCTTCTGTAAAGCAAAGGACACTGTCGCTAAGACAGAAAGGCAACCCACTGACTGGGAGAAGATCTTCACCAACCCCGCAACTGACAAAGGTCTGATCTCCAAAATATATAAAGAACTCAAGAAACTAGACTGTAAAAGGCTAATCAACCCAATTATAAAATGGGGCACTGAGCTGAACAGAGATCTCTCAACAGAAGAAGTTCAAATGGCCAAAAGACATCTAAGGTCATGCTCAACTTCCTTAGCGATCAGGGAAAAGGTTACTCTTAAAAGCAAAACTTGAAAAAAGTGGCCATCTCTAAAGGAACCTAATCTCACATAAACATCTTATAGTTTTGTCTTATGATATAAGAATTATTTCTGAGATAAATAACAGAAAAGATGGAAAGTTTTGTAGTATAACATACTTTTATTTATGTTTTAATCCCCCATTTTACAGTCTAGTGAGTCTTTCAGCAGGAGTTAAAGGAGTTTCCTGTTGCAGAAGCTGAAGGTTAATGAAGAGACACAACTGTCCAAAGTGAATAATATAACAGAGTGTTGCATGTTTAACTTTAAATATGACATTCATATTACTCCCTCTGTAGCCCAGAGTACATCAGAGAAGCAAGGTTAGAAATAATGTAAGTGCTAGTGATGGAGAAAAAAAAATTGCCAGGCGATGGTGGCGCACACCTTTAATCCCAGCCACTAGGGAGGCAGAGGCAGGTGGATCTCTGTGAGTTCGAGACCAGCCTGGTCTACAGAGCTAGTTCCAGGACAGGCTCCAAAGCCACAGAGAAACCCTGTCTCGAAAAACCAAAAAAAAAAAAAAAAAAAAAAAAAAAAAAAAAAAAAAAAAAAAAAAAAAAACCTTATGGAACACTGTCTTCTGGATATGGTATGGGCCCTGATATCATGAACACACAGTAGATATAGCCACCCCATATGACTTGCACAAAAAAGAAGGCATGGGTGTGTGAATCAGAAAAAAGTCCTGAGTTAATGTGTATTAGTGGCATGGTCACAGCCATGCCAAGGATTTCAATGCCTCAGACCTATGAAAAATCAGAAGCCATCCTCTGATCAAAATAGGATTGTTTACAATTGACTTGTGAGTGCAAAAATATAGCAACATCATATTCCTCCTCCCAGATAACTGCAACTTGAGAATGGTCCCCAACAAAATCTTCCCACTGAGACTGGTTAGCACCTTCTCCTTATAAAAATCATAGTGAGTTTCTGGTTGCAGCTCCATCAGAGCCAGCACAATCCACCAAATCCCAACTGCTCTATATGTTTATATTTCTTGTGTCTGTCATTTCTTCATTCTCTCATTGTCCCAGGCAGGTTACCCGTACCAATACTTGCAGGATGGGCACTTGGGAGCAAGAAGGAGACTATTTGGGAAGACAAAAAGAATGTGAGACAAATAAAAGAGAATAGTGATAGATGAATATGGTCACAATACATTGTACACATTTACTTAATTGTATAAAATTCAATTTAAGAAAAAAATAAAATTTAAGGGGATATAAAGTCAAAATAATTTTATAAATTTAGAATATGAAAAATGTTGATGATAACAATAAAATAAGTAGAATACATATATAAGAAAAAAGAATTAAATCAAAAATTGAACACAAAAGAAGACTGCGATAGAGAAACCAAAGGACAAAGTTATATGTGTTATAGAAGACAATCAAAAGCAATGTACAGATAATTAACAAAATCATAGTGGAACTTCCTTCAGAATAATTATTTAAATGGAAATAAATTAAATTCACAAACCAAATAGATACAATATCAGTAAAATCCAAAAGAGGTAATTGATCTGGTTGCTTTCTATAAATGTTTTACTCTCAATCCAAAGGTAAAAATAGTTAAAATATAACATGAGAAATTTGATGTTTTGTGTTTTGTCCTTTTGGTCATTGTTTTTAAGCTAATTTGACATTAAATTATTCCATACTGTAATAAATAAGATATTTTATATTTATCTCTGTTGATAGGGATACACAGGGGTTTGATTAAGAATCCTCCCATTATCTTAAGTATTAGAACATTTGGTCCTTAATTGGTGGTGCTGTCTCGGGAGGTGGTGTGGTCTTGCTGGAAGAAATAAAACACTGGACTCAGGTTTGGAGAGTCCATAGCCTTAATTCACTTTTAGTTTTCTCTCTCTCTCTCTCTCTCTCTCTCTCTCTCTCTCTCTCTCTCTCTCTTTCATGTTTGTAGTTGAAGATATGGTCTCTTAGCTTCCTGCCTCTACCACCATGCCTGGTCCTTTTCTCTGCTATGACTTCTCCAATATAATGGATTCTTATTCTGGAATCAGAATGTATATTAAAGGTCTTCTTACATAAGATGCTTTTAATCATGGTGTTTTATACCATAAATATAAGACAGTGTTTTTCATTTTATGAACCTCTTTTATCACCTAGAAATACCAATGAGGTAGAATGATGGAGGAGAGACATCTGTCTATGTGTTACTTTCATTGGTTAATAAAGAAACTGCTTTGTCCCTTTGATAGGACAGAAAATTAGGTAGGTGGAATAAACAGAACAGAATGCTGGGAAGAAGGGAAGTGAGGTCAGACGCCATGGAGACAGCCACCAGGTCAGACATGCTGAATCTTTCCCAGTAAGCCACCACTTTGTGGTGCTACACACATTATTAGAAATGGGTTAAGCAAGATGTGAGAATTAGCCAACAAGAGGCTAAAAATAATGGGCCAGGCAGTGTTTAAATGAATACAATTTGTGTGTTGTTATTTTAGGTGTAAAGCTAAACATGCAGGAGCTGGGTGGAACAAAAAGCAGGCCTGCCCGCAGCTCCTTCTACAGTAGAATTTTCTGACATAACCTCCTTTTCTGTTACATGTTTATGTACTCAAAATGTCCCTTACTGTTAAGCTTAGAGACTCTTGTTTATAATGCTTAATTCCTGAGAGCTAATTCAAAATGACTTATTCCTGCTTGTTTCCATGACAGCCTAACCTCATGGTGGATATACTTGGGAATTATGTTTACTGCCCAAACTCTGGGAAGTTTGGGGGTACACAACACCACTGAGTAGCAAACTGTCTGCTGCTCAAAAGCCCCATTTAAATGTTTAAGTGTTAAGTAGCAAGACCATGTAAGAAAACCATGCTGTCACTAGCACCAAGCCAAACTAAGAGTACAGATTCATCAGGAAGCCACCTTTCTCTCTGTGTTTTGAGCTAAAAAAAAAAAAAAAAAAAAAAACTTTTTTCAGTCTTCATGTGGATGTACATGGCCCTAGACACTGGATGTTATTTGTTAGCAGAAGATTTTGTCCTGCCACTGCCAGCAGACTCCCAAATAAACATACAGAGATTTACTATGATTATAATACTCAGCCAATAGCTTAGATTTATTACTAACTAGCTTCTACAACTTCAATTAACCCATATTTCTTATCTGTGTTCTACCATGTGGCAGTACCTTTTTTCAGCATGGTATGTTCATCTCTTGCTTTCTCTGCTTCAGTATTGTGACTTGGACTTTCTTGTTTCCTGCTCTCTCTTTTTACCCACCAGTCCTACATAACCTCTACCTTCTAAACTATTGGCGATTTATCCCTTTATTTAATCAATGAGACCAATAAATATCCCGATGTCCACAAAGATTGTTCTACAGCAGTGGCACTTTTAGATGTATACCTAAAAAATACATTTTTCGTCATTCTAAAGTTTGTATATTCATTCACCTGTTTTCTTCATGGTACAGACTTTTTAAAAATTATTGTGTATCCTTTTGTTGAGTAATTGTTTGTTTCTTGCTACTAATTTTTAATTTTTTTACATACTTTAAATATTAACCACCTCATCAAATGGATACTCTGTACTTAACAAAATAGAACAGAAACAATAATAAATTTACAAATGTCATTTTATTAACTGCTCATGTGGTCTTGGATGATATTTATAATTATCTTCCACTACTATGCATTCTATATCATTTACACCTTCAATAAACACAAGTACAAGCTTTGTTTCTTCTCCTGGAGCCAAGACTTACATCTCTGAAGGATCTGAAATTTCTGCTAACCTACATGGATTGGGTTGTTGGGGTTTCCCATTGACCTTAACAACAGGAAATATTAAAACCAGGAGATACCCTAAGGAGTCTCCTGTACTCCAGATATGATTTATCATACCCCATTGTGCATAAGCAACCCATATTCTTGATAATCTCAATTATTTGACCCTATTAAAATTGTTATCTTTTCTTGGCTCATTGACTTAAAACCATTATAAACTCAAAGTGGCCAAGTGAAAGTCTTAGATTTCAGTTCAATAGTATATTTTTGTTTCTCTTGATAGAAACACTTTCCCTTCTGGAACCTAAACTTCTAGGTCAGGAACACATATTGATATGGGAACTGATAGAAAAGTAGGCTCTGGTGGGTGGACTCATTCCCATTTCTATGCTTTAATTTCTGAAGCTATATATTCTAACTATAGGAAAACAGTGAAATTCTAGTAGGCATTGTATCAGGCCTTTATCTTTGTCTGACAGCTTTGATGTGCTAGCCTAGTCTATAATTCATTTACTGCCAGAATACTACTGTTTAGAACAGTCTAAAATCTGAAAAGAGAAAACCTTAGTCCAGGGCTTAAAGTTATTAATTTTTATCCCCAGGATACTTATGAGTTTAGAATCAGAGTTTCTGAAAGATTGGAGAGGCCCGAGCCGGGCGATGGTGGCGCACGCCTTTAATCCCAGTACTCGGGAGGCAGAGGCAGGCGGATCTCTGTGAGTTCGAGACCAGCCTGGTCTACAGAGCTAGTTCCAGGACAGGCTCCAAAGCCACAGAGAAACCCTGTCTCGAAAAAAACAAAAAAAAAAAAAAAAAAAAAAAAAATTGGAGAGGCCTATGTTTAGAGTCCAGTGCATCATGAAGAAGATGACAAAAAATAACAAAGTTGAGTTAGATGGGAAGGTATAAATAACAATAATTATTTACTGCTTAGATGGCTGTTTTAAAAATAACACATGAATCATTTCATTGGATTATGAGAGCAGCAATGTGTCTCTAGAGCATACTCATTAGGTTCTTCAAAGTTGGGAACTTCATAGAGTAACACTTCTTAACGCTGATATGATGGATCTAGAAATCCATGCCAGCCACCTCAACCACAAAAGGAGTGGATAAAATAAAAGGATTTGGACCCTGTTATCTTTAATCTTAATGAGGAGTTATCAAATTTCTCCCCTTGATGGCTCTGACCAGAAATAGGTTCTCTGGAAAGTATGGGGGAGGTCCACTGTCCTTATTACTATGCTTCCTTTAATCTATGGAAAAAGAAAATATAGGAGGTTCATTTTCTTTCAGGCAAATAACCATCAGCAGAAAGTTATTGGGAGATTTTTATCTTTGATTGCCAAATATTTTCCAAAAGACAGTAGATGAAGTACTATTTCTTGCAACGATTGTAAGGATTACTCGCATCTCAGGAAAGCGAACTCTAAGGAACCTTTAGGGTTCTCATGGGAACTTCGGTTTTAGAATATTATCTGTGAAGAGATACAATGATCACAGCAAATTTTATAAAGAAAAACATTTAACTGGGCCTTACTTAAAGTTTAGAAGTTTAGTCCATTACTTTCATGGTAGGAAGCACGGTGGCTTGCAGGCAGAGATGATGCTGAAGAGGTAGTTGAGAGTTCTATATCCACAGGCAGGACAGCACACTGGCCAGGCTTGAGTTTCGGAGAACCAAAGCCCTCCCGCCAATGACACACTTCCTTCAAAAAGCCACACCTACACCAACAAGGTCACACTTCCTAATAGGGCCATTCCTTATGGTCTTATGTGGGCCAAGTTTATCCAAAACACCTGAGGTCTGCAATTTTTGGTACTTGCCCATGTGTAGTTATTACCATAGCTGTGTTCTTTCCATTCTCCAGTTTTTCTACTGAAGTCAAGTTATCTTCTATGACAGTGGATCTCAATATGTGGGTCAAGATTCCATTGTGGGTTGCATATCAGCTATCCTGCATATCATTTATTTATGCTACAATTTACAATAGTAATAAAATTACAGTTATGAAGTAGCAACAAAATAATTTTATTGGTGGGTCCACAAAAACATGAGAAACTGTTTTCAAGAATCACAGCATTAAGAACACAGAGAACCACTGTTCTGTGATGAGTATATTCCTCTAGGCCATGTTGTAGAGACAGTTAACATATTTTCATGGTTGGACATATTGTTCAGAATTCTCAGTGAATCTACCGAATTCCTTTTTTGGTATCTTAAACCAGTGCTAACTACATAATCTTTCTGGGCATAGATGGGTGTAAATGCATCCATCACCATGCATGAGAAGTTGACTTCTTGAAGTAGTTAGAAAACATAAGATTGAATTCTCTACAGTCCAGTGGGGTAGAAAGGACAGGGTTTTGGAAGAACCAGGGTGGACAAATTGAGATCTATGGATTTTGGCGACAAGGTAAAAAATTGGGTAGTTGATCCCACAATTTCAGAAGTATAGGAGTGGAACCACAGATAACTGTCAAATTAATACTATCAAGTTGAAATTATAGGACAATTATTGGGGGTCTCAAAGATAAACAAAATGTTGAATATAGGGAACCCATTATCCCTCCTTTTCAGAAATAGCCTAGTTGAAGGATAATATAATTGCATTTCCCCTGAAATAGCCATTTATTTTGCTTCCATTCAGAACACATTCATGCCGTGCCTCCTGACAAATGAAAATCGTGGCTTATTGTTTGAATGTATAAGATTCTAAATCTGCCTGGTAGTTGTAAGGGCAACCAGTGTGTGACTTCAGAAGAATTTTGGATCCTGTTTGTTCCTTTGGCAACAAGAAGGAGGAGGAAAGATAGTTAAGTCTTGGGTGCAAGTTTCCTTTTTTTCTACCTGTATTCCCACTCCAACTAGCATGGACTCTCCAGTCTGTTAAAAGAGAATGGTTAGTGGGGTCTAGTTTGCTCTGGTGAGATGTCGGCCAAGAAGTGGGAGTTCCAGACCTACTCATTATTCACCCACCCTATGGGCTCTAACTTCTCTCAGTTTCATTTTTAGCATTATTTCTTAGGGCCATATGACTCTCTTTTCTCTACCTTCAGGGACTCAGACCTAAGTTCCCTATAGCTCTGTTTTTTTCCAGGATATTTTGATGCATTCATCCTTCCAAACACTATTTGATGAAATATTTCTTGTAAAAAGGTGTTTTGTCACTAGGTTAACAATATCTCATGTGTCTGCCCTTATTCCTGGGGCACATCTCAAGCACAATTTCTGGTCAACACGACCAAGCATTCAGCCCTTATTCCTAGGGTGCTTACAGTTTCTAGTCAGATGATTAGCATTCTGTTAGTTCCTGTATTTCCCCTGCCCCGCCTGATGATTAGCAGCAGGGCATTCATTCCATTGTTGATATGGTAATTTCCCACCTGCCTGGGCGGAGGTCCTTGTGCTGCAGTTAGGTAGATAAGGACTTCCCCAAGTCTGAATAAACTGGCATTCACTTGATCTCCTATCGAATGACCCTGGTCTCTCTGTGTCTTCTGTTCAATCTCCAGGCCCTAACTCGACTCATGTTTGGTAGAGTGGTGCATGAACTGTACCGAGGGTGTAATACCAAAACCGGGTGTTACACTCATGATAACCACAAATTTCCTGGCCAAAATGACCAGGCCAGGGAAAAACTAATGATGTGGTGACTGAAGTGAACAATGTCATACATAAATAAGTGGTCAACAGTTCTATCCTATAAACCCTATATGTGATGCCACAAAATAACTGGCTAGAGATATGTCATTATGAACTCACTACTGATGGATTTTTGAGCTATTAAAAGAAATAGTTAATTGTAAAAAGACTGGTTTGTCTTTTCTGTTCAGAAAGTTCAGATATAAACTAAATAATTTCTCTTTAACCATTTGAGCACAAACTACACCATCATGTTGTAATCCAGTTCCCAACTTTGCTTACTCACAAGAGAGGTTAATGCTGACTGTGGGTTCTGATTATAGTAGTCATGGTTGGGGAGGTTCCCTTTCTTGGAAGCAGACAACTAAGTAATGGACAGTCATTATCAGTTCTATCGTTCTATATGAGCCCCCAAGAATTGCAACAAGTGTGCTGATAAGTATGTAGGGGATTGCAAAACTCTATTTTTCAGCTGGATAAAGAAATTGAGCATTCTGGGAAGACAAAAAAAAACTATATAAGAAAAAGTAAATAATAGCTTCAGTGAAGTAAACCATGACCTTGAGGATAAAAGGTGACCCAGAGCCAAGAGTCTGTATTACAAACTCTGGGTTGAGCACCTCTGTCCTCCCTTTTACCCTAATGAGCCAGGTTAGATACCTGACCCATGCCTTTTTCTGTCTGTTCTCACAATATCTTCTTGATTCAAGACACTACTATTTTAAATAGCTCATTCACATTTTCCTTATCCTCATATGTGTTTCTGAGTATCCTCATCAGTTCTTGGAAAACCCTGCTCCAACACTCCAGGATATTACCACTTAACTGGTATTATAACTATATTTGAAAGGCCATTTCACAATTTTATTAATATTCAGAATGCTGGGAAATGCTGTTAAGAACAGTGAATACCATCAATACAGGGTTACTACCATACCTCCTTAGCTGTGAAATGAGTTTTTGGTCAAAAACATTCCATTATAGAATATTAAGTCATTTGATAAAGCACTCTGTAAATCTATACATGTTAATTTTGGGAGAAGCATTACATGCAAGAAACAAAAGTTTATAAACAGAATACGTATCTTTTCCTTTAAAGACAAAGTGCTGCAATTCCATGAATAAAGTGGTCCAATATAGTCAACCTATCATCATGTTACTGGTGTGTGTACCCAAAGAATGTGCCATATTGAAGGCTTACTATTGGTTTCAGTTGCTAGTATATCTGACACTCAGTGTACACAGGTGAGCCTAGTTGCATGGAAATCTTTTGTAGTACCCAAATATAATATCCATCCCCGTCACCACAGCTACCTTGCTCATTAGGCACATTGGGAATTGATAAGGATGCCTTCAAAATAACTATGACTTTCCACAGAATGGGCCATCTGATCTATTTTATTATTGGACCCCTTCAAAGACACTTTTTTATGGGCAGTTACATGAGACATAATTATTTTTTTTAATTTATTTATTATGCATACAATATTCTGTCTGTGTGTATGCCCGCAGGCCAGAAGAGGGCACCAGACCCCATTACAGATGGTTGTGAGCCACCATGTGGTTGCTGGGAATTGAACTCAGGACCTTTGGAAGAGGAGGCAATGCTCTTAACCTCTGAGCCATCTCTCCAGCCCCAAGACATAATTATTTTTATGTACTTATTCACTTGGAAAATTCTAACCACATGCTTCTTCCCCAAATATCCTTCTCATTAATTTTCCAATAAAGATTCTGTCTCTGACCACCAACTTAACCCACAGTACAAACGATGTATAACACTGTTTTGCCTACTAACCACTATAAAAATTTCTTTCATCAATGTTTTAAGAGTTCTTCCAGAAAGAATCTGTAATTCAACAGCTCTCTTCTTCTGGGTAGTGTCTGCACAATATGTAGTACCACCAGTAAATAAGGACTTACTCTTTTCTTTTTCAGAGTCAAGTGATTATAGGCTACATACAAGACAGCTATAGATCAATGGTTCTCAACCTATGGGTTCTAATGACCCTTTTACAGGGGTCACCTAAGAGCATTGGAAAATACAAATATTCATATTGAAATTCATAACAGTAACAAAATCACATTTATGAAATAGCCAAAAAAAAACCTTTTTGGTTGGGGGTTACCATATCAGGAATTATATTAAAGGGTTGCAACATTAGAAAGACTGAGAACCACTGCTTTAGAGTAATGCTTGGGAACATAAAAACATTGTAACCAGAGTAGAAACAATTAGGTGCTTTCAACTACCTTATGTAACATGCTTGTAAACTCTGGATGGGTTATTGTCCAATTATGTATATAGAACTTTAATTTGATAATGAATTGTGGCTGTGTATGTCTTGTTTTATGCCTTGGTCTGTCAGTTAATCCTCAACTATCTTAGTTAGAGTTACTATTTGCTGTGATGAATCACCATTACCAAAGCAACTTGGGGAGAAAAGAGATTATTCAGTTTATGCATCCACCTCACAGTTCTTCATCAAATGAAGTCAGGACAGGAACTCAAGTCAGACAGAAACCTGGATGTTGGAGAAAGCTGCTTGTTCTTCCAGGCCACCTAGCTAGCTTAGACCAAAAATAATCACACAGAAACTGTATTAATTAAATTACTACTTATCCCTTTAGCTTTAACTTCTTATTGGCTAACTCTTACATATTAATTTAACCCATTTCTATTAATATGTGTATGACCAAGTGGCTGTGGCTTACCAGCTAAAGTTTCAGCATGTCTGACTCTGGTGTTGGCTCCATGGATTCTCTCTGACTTACCCTTCTTTCTCCCAGCATACAGCCTATCTTTCCTCACCTAGTTTTGTTCTTCCCTGCCATAGGCTCAAAGCAGTTCTTTATTCATTAACCAATAAAAGCCGCACATAGACAGAAGGACCTCGCATACCACCTGGAGACAGGAACCGATGTAGAGGCCATGAAAGAGTTTTGTTTCCAGGCTTGTTCCTCATGGCTTATTCAGTCTACTTTTTTGTAGAGCTCAGGAAAATTATGCTGGGAATGATATTGCCCATAAGAGGCTGGGTCCTCCTCCATAAATCACTAACCAAGACGATTCCCTATAGGCTTGCCTATATATGGATATCATGCAGGCATTTTCTCAGTTGAATCTCCTTCCTCGCAAATGACTTTACCTCTTATCAGGTTGACATAAAACTAGCCAGTATACTAGCACATGATGAGTAGCTTGGGTCTCATGGTAACTTGGTGGCCAATTGCCACATGTTCAGTATCAATTGTAGGCTAAGAGTTGTCTCTCAAAGGGAAATGATTCTCTTCAGTTCATGGTAGAGCTTGGTTCCAAAATTTCCAGAGGTCACCACTTTGATTTATAGAGGCCTGTCAAAGACTCTAGACAGAATCTGTATCTTCCCATGAATCCCCAAGTACCAGAGAGTCCATGAGATTGTATTATATGGTGAAGAGAGTTTCACAGTAGTCTTTACCTGATGAAGATTTTTTTTTTCTATTTCAGGTCATGCCCAGAGCTAACAGCATTCTAAATCTCTTTGTCTATAAGCCTGAGTAACATACCCAGATGAGGAATTTGTTTCCTCTCAAATCTAAATAAGCCCATTAGGCATTGTGCTTCTTTCTTGGTATTGAAAAAAAAAATAGTCTTTTTTTCAACTCAAAATGACTATCACTACATACAACACATAGAATTCCCTTGAAGTTTGGTTGAGTTCATTTTATGTTCTCTGACTTGTATTCTTTATCTTTATACTGATTGGTTGTTATGGTTTAAATAAAAATGCTGTGCTGTCCCCTAGTGGTGGCAGTGGGCAGTGGGCCATGAGACCCACAGGTGCCTGAATAGTAGGAGACAGTGGGTTCCAAGACCCCGGTGGGCCACAAGGCAGCCAAATCACAGGCAGGGAGCCCCTGAGTGCCCTGCAGGTCATGAGGGGCAGCAGGTCCTAGGCACAGACCTGCATGGTGAGTAAGAGATTGAGACTGGTAGGCATGCTATGCAGAGGAAGTGAGTATTTATTTAGTGGGTTCCAGAGGGGTAAGGGGAAAGTGAAGATGGGGGAAGAGGAGAGAGAGAGAGAGACAGAGAGACAGAGAGACAGAGAGAGACAGAGAGAGACAGAGAGGAGGGAAAGGGAGAAGGGTATAAGAAACAGAGAGTGGGAAGGAGAGAAGTGGGGAGAAGGGATAGAGATAGAAACTGCCTCTTCCAGAGAGAAACTGAAAGGAAGAGGCTCAGCTGCAAGCAGGAAGGAAGATCTGCCTGCTTCAGCCAATGAGGGAGGTCAGCAGATGAGGAAGGGGGTAGGTGGGGCTTGTCTCTTAAAGGGATGGGACATACCATTAGAGTGGTTGCTACTTTCCCATCACTTGCTCCAATCAGCATAATGTTGTCAATATGGTAGACAAGATTGGTATTATTTGTAAAAAGCAGATAATCAAGAGCTCTTTATACTAAGTTGTTGCTAGGTTTCAAAGCTGGAACAAATGGCTAACTGAGGTTCCTAATTTAGCGTATCAAAACAAACCTGGTCACAAGGTTATCCCAGCATCCCTCAGTCATTACATGTTATATGGTAAGACTGGAATGCCTGCCCCCTAGATTAAACTTCTCTAGCCCAGGAGCTAAGCTACACTTCTCCAAGCTGCCCTTCCCTATGTAATTCAGCAGTTTTGGTTACCCAGCCACTTTTTGTCTATACTTTGCCCTCCTTGTAAACTGACTCTACCCTCTCCCCCCTCTCTTCCCTCTTCTATCATGCACTGTCTTGGGGTCATATTTACTCTGGACTCTCCCAGATGCCCCTGCCTTTAGCTATGCTCTCTGTTTTATCTACAATAAACCTCTACATCATCCATATGTGAAAGTTATCATTTTCTCCATTTACAACTTTTTTCTTCATTCAGTTATTGTGGCGGTTTGGATTAATGAAGACCAATAGTAATAGTAATTGAACAACTTTAATGGAAAAACCAGACTCACAAAACCAAGGTTCCAGTGGAGTACCAGAAGCAGGAAGGGGCGCGCAGTGTCTGCGCACCCAATTTATCAGTAAACATTCGCCCGAGGCGAGCCCACCCCCAAGTGGAGGGCTTATCCCTACATCTCCCTCTTTTTGTCTAAATAAGACAGAACTAAACCAAATACAACTATAACCAATAATAACCAATAATAGATATAACAAACAATATTGAGAACAAAAGTTTTACCAGACATTTTATCTCAAGGAGTCTAAATAATGTAGAGAGTAAATACAATTATATAATCTTCAACTTCGTCAAAGATCTGAGAAGGGAATAAATATTACTTAACAAATGAGAGATATCAAAAATGTGCCATAAATGACAGAGACAACAGACTACCTGGGCAATCACTCAAATTATCGTTCGCAATGTTGAGTCAACCAACTTTGGATAAGGCCTAGCATAACTGACATACCATTATCAAATGCAAGGAATTTTCTTAGAATTATCCTACCCTGTCTTGGCAAGATAAGACAATCCTGTTTCATATCTTTGTCAGTAGATGATGTATGGGCTTTTCTTAACCCAAAGGCCAGTTCTGCCAAGAAGACAATCTCCCAGTGGAGTGTCATTGGTGCTCAATGCTCTCTCGGGAGTAGAGTGGCGTCGCCAGGAGTAATTGTGTCTCGGCACAGAATTCTAGGTTAGATTAAAGGCCATTTTTCTACACCTCTTTAAAGAGGCTGAAGATTATACTAACTATACTAAATATAATCTCTATGTATCTAGAATACATTATTAACTTAAAAATAAACATGACAAACATAAAATTCTCAATACCTATCTAACTTGAAGACTAAAAGAATAAACAACTGTGCAATATATGAAGACAATGATCTTCATCTGTAAACAATGTCATTAAATATCAAATGTAAACAATGTTATTACATAAATAGTATCAGAGGTAGAAATGTACAT
>NW_026068313.1:475417-476888 GCF_014885135.2 Alexandromys fortis
TCTGTGTGGTTATTTCAGTTCGGGCAGCCAGGACAAACTGGCCCTCCTCCTGCAAGATCCACCTGTAAAGGGGAAACAGACAAGATTGCCTGACAAAATTGGGAGCATTGGGGTGGGTGCAGAATGGGAAGACAAGGGGAGAAGAGAAATGGGGAGAACTTGGGAGAATGGGATAGTTGAGATGGAGGAAGAATAGGGATGAAACCAAGGAAAAAGATATTTTGATTGAGGGAGCCATTATGAGGTTAACAAGAAACCTGGCACTATAGAAATTCCTAGGAATCCACAAGGATGACCCCAGCTAGGACCCTAAGCAATAGAGGAGAGGGTGACCTTGCCCTATAGTCAGATTGATGAATATCTTAAATATCACCATAGAACCTTCATCCAGAAACTGACAGAAACAGAGGCAGAACCCACAGTGGGGCTGTGGACTGAGCTCCCAAAGTCCAGTTGAAGAGTGGGAGGAGTGAGAATATGAGCAAAGAGGTCAAGACCAAGATGGGTTCACCCACTAAAACAGTTTACCTGAGCTAATGGGAGCTGACCAACTCCAACCAGACAGAAAAGGAAACTTGTCCCTCTGAATGTTGGTAACAGTTATGACTAGGGCAGACTGTAAAGCCACTGGCAGTGGTACCAGGATTTATTCCTACTGCATGTACTGGCTTTTGTGGAACCTGTTCTCTTTGGATGGATACCTTGCTCAGCCTAGATATAGTAGGGAGGGCCTTGGACCTTCCCCAAAGCTATGTACCTTACCTTCTCTGAGGAGTGGATGAAGGGTGGGGAGGGTAAGTGGAGAGGGTAGGAGGAAGGGAGGGAGTGGGACTAGGATTGCTATGTAAAATGAATAAAGATAGTTTGTTTTCTTTTTAAAAATAATAAAAATTTAAAAAATAAAAATAAATTTGGAATACAATATAAAATAAAATACGTAAACATAAGGTGTAAATTGAGTTGCATATGAAGCTCCCTTTCTCACTGCACAAAATCCAGACAAAATGAAAAGCAGAAACATTTTATATCATCACTAGCTTAAAAGTAAGAAAAGGAAATATTCATGTACCAGAAGCAAACAGAAAATTAAAACCAAGGCTGTGAGATATAAAAACTTCCACATTCATAGTAATGCCAGAAGTAGATATGCCGTATTGACAGAGATGGATTTAGCCTGAAGCCAATAAGCTTCCATTTTAAGACTCTTCCATTTCATAGTTCCATTTCTAAGACCTAAGAAGGAGCTATTTTGCCTGGTAATTTTATTTGTTGCTTTTTTTTTGCCATCAGCTAATGCTTTTGTTTCTTCTCACCTTGAATTCTTCTTTCTGGTAAATGTAAAAATGGGGTATAACTGTTATGAAGCAGTTCAAGGTTTGAGACATGGATACTTTATGGATGCTCTAATTTTTCATAGATAATAAATAAAATCACAGATGATATATAAAAAGGTATATTCAAGAGGGGGTTT